>NC_056665.1:16311277-16531277 GCF_018350195.1 Panthera tigris | reverse complement strand
CTTTTTAAGGCTGAGTAAGATTCCATTGCTTGCACAGACCACATTTTGTTTAGCCATTCATCTGTCATGGGTCACCTGGGTTGCCGACATCTTTTGGCTATTGTGAATAATGCTGTTATGAACGTGGGCGTATGTATATTTGCTTGAGTCCCTGTTTTCCATTCTTGTGGGGTATATACCCTGCTTCCCCTTTTTGCGCCACGGTACTTTTCCCTCATGCCGTTCACTCTGCTTGGGATAGTCTTCCTCCCATTCACCACCACCATCGCCACAATCTTACTCGTGCTTTCAAGGACCGGTTTTAATGTCTGTTCTTTGGACTACCTTCCTGCAAATTCTCAGCAGAAAGTAGGCTCCCTACTCTGTGTACCCTTAACACTTTGTTCCCACGGGGCGGGTATGGATTCCAGGGAGAATGAGTGGGACAAGGTGAACTGCATCCACCACGTGGAGGTTGTTGACAAGAGCCTTCACAGCAAAGACCAGGCCCCCTGCCCGATGCCATCAGGACAGTGTTGGTTACCATGCAGTCCATCTCTGAGAGGTACTCCTGGTCTCCTTGTGAAGACAGGACGTGTTCATATAGAAGACACACGACAGGTACCCTCTCTCCTTTGGTGAACGTGGTATTAGCAGACCGTGTCGTTCTAGTTCATGGTACCGGAAGCATATTACCGGTGTATTTAAATTCGTCCAGATTTAAGTGAGTACATCCTCTGTGCCCTGCACTATGGGGGACACAGGTCTTCAGAAGTTTGCAACTGACATGATCCCAAAGAAGTTGCATGAAATACTTTACTTCCCATCCCCGTGTTGGAATCATTGACGGCCCATAAGAGGTGCTACCCATGCTTTTGAATGAATCGATGAGTATTTTAGAATCTTGTAGAGAGAGATATCATGTTTTTACTCGATCACAAATGATATTTCCTAGCATTGAATAGTGAAACGCAACCCAGACTTCCTTTAACGGAAGCCCCTGAGGGTTTCACTGAGGACTCAGTGTTGCTGTCTTCACGGTTCCCCTTAGGGGAGGTTGGGTAGGGCACAGGGTGGCAGTAGGCCCATTTATCAAAGGGGTGGCCCCACCACTTGTTCGAGGCTTTTTGGCCAGGATTCTGTGCTGTCTCTCAACCTCTGCATTTCGTAGTTGGACCCCCTTCACAGATGGCGCCCAGCAGGCTCACTGGCGGCCGTCTCAAAACCTTAGCCATTTTGCTGATGGCTTCCAAAATGACAATGACCTCTATAGCTGTTCCCTTCCTAATACCCCTGATGGTTTCAGTATTCTACGTATTGAAGATCAACCACACGAAACGTTAATAAAATCACGAAGCTCTCAATAGGTAAGCCAATCAGGTGCTCTCCCTAGAGGACAAATTTGATTGACCCCTAAGAAGCGAGGTCCCCCCCACCTTTTCCCACCACCAACTCTAAGGTGTGAATGTAATTTGGTGGGAAAGCAATGGAAGGTTAAGGCAGAGGCAGGCTGGTTAGATTAGACTGTGATTTTCACGGAACTCTGTTAACAGCACGAATGATGAACTCGGGTGACTGATGTTGATGAGCTAGAGCCATTCAGTTCAGTTTTGTTTTCGATTCAGAAGAATTGTACTGAATTTTCCCCCATGTGCTTAACGGTGGGCGATGAGGAAGACGCAGGGGGGTTCCTCCATGCTTCAGGTTTCCCGAGCCAGTGAGGATTCAGAGGGTCATCACCTGAGAAAATCACGGCGACAGCAAGAGCAGTGCCAGCATTTACGTCACTTGCCTGTGTGCCGGGCGCTGTGCATATTTGTATACCTTATCTCATATCATCCTTGAACTGATGGAGACTGCGATTATTATTATTCCTGATTCGTGGATGAGGAGACGAGGCCCAGGGAGATTACTTCACGCGCCTGTGTTTGCACAGCTGTGAAGTGGGGAGACCAGGATCCCAACCCGGGTGGTCTGCCTCCAGGGTTGATGCCGTAAACTACGTCGTGCTTCTCCTGCGTCTACGGAGGGGCAGCCGGTCCTGACTGGGTGCTGACCCCTCGCAACTCTGCTGTGAAAGAGATGCTGTTGTCATCTCCGTTTTACAGACGAGGTAACACATGCCCAGAGAGGGCCGTGACCGACCGAGGCCACACAGTCCAGGGCAAGGTCAAGGTTTGAGTTCCCTTAGTTGACCTCATCAGTGTTCAGCCTGGGCACACTGTGCTATTCCCCCCCCCCCCCCCGCAGTAACTGTAACAACCGTTGTCTTTGTGGGTTTTTTTTTTTTTAAATATTTACTTATTATTTTTGAGAGACAAAGAGAATGCGAGTTGGGGAGGGGCAGAGAGAGAAAGAGACACAGAATCCCAAGCAGGCTCTGAGCTGACAGCGCAGAGGCCGATGCGGGGCTCAAAATCCACCAGCCACGAGATCATGATCTGAGCCGAAGTCGGACGCTTAGCCCACTGAGCCACCCAGGCACCCCCTGTCTTTGTGTTTTGAAGAGAGTTGGCATGATCTCTTCTTTGGCAGAAATCCAGCCTCTTAGATCTCTTTTGCACTGCTGGTGGGGATGCAAACCGGTGCAGCCACTCTGGAAAACAGTATGGAGGTTCCTCAAAAACTTAAAAATAGAACTACCCTAGAACCCAGCAATTGCACTACTAGGCATTTATCCACAGGATACAGGTGTGCTCTTTCAAAGGGACATATGCACCCCCATGTTTATAGCAGCACTATCCACAATAACCAAAGTATGGAAAGAGCCCACATGTCCATTGATGGATGAATGGATAAAGAAAATGTGGTATATATATACAATGGAGTATTACTCGGCAATCAAAAAGAATGGACTCTGGCCATTTGCAACTACGTGGATGGAACTGGAGGGTATTATGCTAAGCGAAATTAGTCAGAGAGGGACAAAAATCATATGACTTCACTCATATGAAGACTTTAAGAGACAAAACAGATGAATATAAGGGAAGGGAAGCAAAAATAATATAAAAACAGGGAGGGGGACAAAACATAAGAGACTTAAATATGGAGAATAAACAGAGGGTTACTGGAGGGGTTGTGGGAGCGGGGAAGGGCTAAATGGGTCATTTAGCATTAAGGATTTAGCATTAAGGAATCTACTCCTGAAATCATTGTTGCACTAGATGCTAACTAACTTGAATGTAAATTACAAAAAGAAAAAAAAAAAAGAAAGAAAGAAATGCAGCCTCTTAGGTCTCTGCTGAGCCATAGAGCAGGTATCCCCAGTGGTGGCCTGACCAGGGCGCCAAAAGAAGCCTCACAGCCCCTACCTCCTTACTTGCTGGAACCTTTCCAAGAGCCTGGGAGGGACCCTACAGTGGGGTCGTGTGTGTGTATGTGTGTGTGTGTGTGTGTGTGTGTTTGTCAAACAGAGAAAAGTAAATAAGATTTGTGTAAAATGTGAAGAAGAATTTTGTACTTTTTCTTAAAGAGCCCCCAACAGCCGATTGTATAAACCAGCGATTCCCAAAGTGTGAACCCTCTCGAAGTGGGGGCCAGCAATTTGCCCCTTATCTCCGGGGAATTCTTTAGAACTGCACATTCTCAGCCTTCCGTCCCGGGAGATTTAGCTTCAACTATGAGCAGCGGCACCCTTCCCTGCAAGGTGAATTCTAAACCCCTGTAGCTAATTTTATACTGGTAACTTCAAATTCTCTGTCTTAAAGGGCACACCCAAATGGTAGCCTCAAGACCTCCACCTGGGGGCTCCTGGGGGGGCTCAGTCAGTTCTGTGCTGAGCTGTGCCGACAGCTCAGAGTTTGGAGCCTGCTTCAGATTCTGTGTCTCTCTCTCACTCTGTCTCTGTCCCTCCCCTGCTTGTGTGCGTGCTCTCTCTCAAAAATAAAGAAACATTAAAAAAAATTTTTTTTAATTAAAGAAGAAAAAAAGACCTCCACCTGGATCCACACTTCGTCACGACTTTAAAATGTGCCTATTTCTTCCCCTAACACTGAGCTCGTTTCTGTCTGGGCAACTTGGTGTTTTACGCAAACTTTATGATATTTCTAAAATGTTTGAACCTGACAGGAAACCACACGATCATACGGCTCACCCAGAGAGAAGGATTTGTCTATGCAGCAGGAAGGTAACCTCAACGTTCAGTTCACCTGTTGTAGCAGTTCGGATTGCCCCGGGCTCGCAGGCAGGCTGTAGCCCGACACCCTCTGAAGTTCAAAGAGGCCTAGAGAGAGGGCTTCTGAGACTTCTGAGAGGTCTTCCTCGGCCTGTCGGGGAAAAGCAGGTAGCATGAGGGTAGCAACCTCCTCCAGCAAGATGGCCAGGCCTCCAGGTTGAACGCTCTGCGGGGCTCTGTCCAGGACGAGCTCCCACGGGATGCTGCCCCAGGCCGGAGGATTGCTCTCCAGAGCAGCAGGAGGTGGGCTGGAAGGATTGCAAAGTGGTGTTGTTGCCGCGTCCTTGGAGAGCTCTTTTCCTGTGGATGAGGACCTGGGGCGGAGGAGGAGAAGCGAGGGGGTTCGGCGGGGGGGGCTGTGAAACAGGTACAATCCACCTACCAGCTTCCCTGGGTATTCACTACTCTATGGCCTCTTGGTCAGTTCTTAATACAAACACTTTTTATTTTTATTAAAATTGTTTTAAAAAATGTTTATTTTTGAGAGAGACAGAGTGCGAGTGGGAGAGGAGCAGAGAGAGGGGGCGACACAGAATCCCAAGCAGGCTCCAGGCTGGAGCTGTCAGCTCAGAGCCCGACGCGGGGCTCGAACTCATGAATCATGAAGTCATGACCTGAGCTGAGGTTGGATGCTTAACCGACTGACTGAGCCACCCAGGCACCCCTCACCAACACTTTTTACATTTTTTTTTTCTTGAGAATCTACTGTTCAGAGCTGTGTAGTAAGAGTTACCTTCAGGAATGTTCTTTGCAATACCTTTCTCTCATAGTGAAAACTAGATACCATGAAGATCTCAAATCAGAGGACGCTTAATATATGTAGCCATTAAAATAACAGTTATTAAAATGATGATAGAGAAGATTGCTAAATGACAAAGCAGAGGAATGCTCAAGATTGTTGGATTTTTTGTTAGTTTGTAAGAGTTTGCAAATTACTATGCCCAGTTCAATTCTGTTTTTTTTTGTTTTGTTTTGTTTTGTTTTTTTTGTACATTTTGTATAAAGAATGAACAGTGGAGGGGTGCCTGGGTGGCTCAGTTGGTTGAGCCTACAACTTCGGCTCAGGTCATGATCTTGCTGTTCGTGAGTTTGAGCCCCGCATTGTGCTCTGTGCTGACAGCTCGGAGCCTGGAACCTGTTTCGGATTCTGTGTCTCCCTCTCTCTCTCTGCCCCTCCCCCATTTGTGCTCTGTCTTTCTCTCTCTCTGTCTCTCAAGAATAAACACTAAAAAAAAAAAAAGAATGAACAGTGGAAATGTACACCCCAAAATGTTAACACAGTTGTCTTTTAAACATGGTGGAATATTTGGTGTTTGTGTGTGTGTGTGTGTGTGTGTGTGTGTGTGTGTTTTACTTTCTTCAAAATAATGTACATTGAATGACTTCTACTTTGTCATCACAGAAAAGAAATGCTCAACTAGCTAATTGGATGGGAAGTACCAGTTGTTAAAACAGCATGGCCATTTTAATGCTGCTGGATTTAAGCAAGACTCTTCAGTGTGTGTCAGTCGAGAGACTGAGTGTATAAATCGGCAATGGCCAGACCATGAATAAAATAGACCTCTGACCCGCAACCTGCAGCAACAAATCCGGGCAACTAAGTCAACCGCTGTACCAACGGGCCGTGAATAGTCAGGACTTGATCAGTAACTGACACCTTCCCTAATTTTTGTCCCTGCTTCCAGTTGAGGGCCAAGCGGAGAAAGCCAGATACGCTTCCCTAACCAATGACATAGGATGTCCCCCTTCTAGCTAGCCCGTATCCAGCGTCCCCATCACCAGTGCCTCCAATGAGGGCACACCTGAAACCTTCCCTTTTCCCCACCGCGGCACACATGTTCTGTTCTGTCTGCCTTTGAATCTCTGCCAAGCGCCCATGATTGTCGCTGGCTCCCTTGAACTCAAAAGAGAGAGCCCCTGCTTGTTCTCATGTGGGTGGTCTCTGTTTATTTCCACAAAAATTTGGCCTTTTGGAAAAACATGTGCGTTAAAAAAAATTATTCACTCTATGTGTAGCATTATGCTATCGTTACTACAAAAAAAAAAAAAAAAAAAAAACCCAAATCCTCCTTGTACAGAAATTTTTGAATCTCAAGCCAGTCACTAAATCCGAATGGTCCACGATTATTTGGAGAGATGAGGGTCCAGCTCATGGGGAATGAAATAAACACTGAGTCTGAGATTATTATTATTAAGATTTCCAGGTAGGGAAAAGTAAGTAACGTCAGGAGGAGAGAGATCGCTGCTTTTTGCTCTTCTGCGGGATTCTAACGTTCCCTACCTATTTGCCAAGTCTCATTACCTTGTCCCTCTAGGATGAAATCAGCTTACAGAAAAATTAAGTTTGATTTAGTGGCAAACTGGTATTTTCTACTGTGCAAATTGTGTAAGTGATCAAACTTGGATGGGTCAAACTTCATTATTAATAAGAGTTACTAAGTCTTGTAGACAGTTTTCATCTGAGAGAAAGCTAGAGCTAACTTCAGAACCTTTACATGAGAAGAACGTCAAACAATTTGGAAAAATGTGTTGAAATCCTGCAGAAAGGACTGAGACACCGTGTGAATATGAATGAGGGATTCTGGTTATCTAACAGGTTTTCAGAAGACATCTGTGGTGAAATACCCTGATATGAATAAAACAAGGGTAATCTGATTCCTGTGTTAACGGGCATGTGTGGGTGGGGGTGGGGTGACAGGGAGAAAAGTCACAAATCTAAGCCACCGAAGAGAAATGATGCTTCCGTATTAATGCCAAGCAATTGTCTTGTGTTTTCAAAATAGGACAATGAAGGTATCACATATGTCATTGATTCAGATGGCTACTTTGTATATGGTGGGTCCGTAATACATGTGTAACAAATGCATTAATTCAGTACAATAATCTGGAGATCAAATGGGATTATACAGTGTCAGAAAGGCTTCCCCAAATTCAAGCTAATAAAATTTGCTGACTTTTTTAGGTGTGGGCTGTTTTGCATTATGAGTGAACATTGCATGCTTTTGCCATACCCTTGGGTAAGTGCTTACAAGTTCAGAACTGGGTGAAATAGAAACGCATTAGACAAGAACAGCGGTGACTTATGTTGTTTTTTTTTTTTCACCAAATTTAAGTGTTTGGCAAAGAATTTGTTGATTTGAAGGCTTAAGACTTAAATCATTAAGCAGTCAAAGATGGAAGAAGTTGGCTTTATCGTCACAGAGAATACTACAGATGGACTAGAGGTACTCCTGTCCTTACAGTACTGAATCAGAAGGGCTATATTCAAAAAATGTTTTTTATATTTATTCATTTTTTTAAGAGACAGAGAGTGAGAGAAGAGGGGAGGGACAGAGAGAGACACACACACACACAGAACCTGAAACAGGCTCCAGGCTCTGAGCTGTCAGCACAGAGCCCGATGTGGGATTTGAACTCATAACCCTGAGATCACGTCTGGAGCAGAAGTCAGCCGCTTAACCGACTGAACCACCCAGGCACCCCGGGGTGTATTTAAAGTAGGGCCAGTTTCATAGGTAGCTGGGGTGATGTCACCATATGGATTTATTGAAAGGTCCGCCTTACCTATGACAAAGTACCAATCTTACCCACCTTCTTTGGCAGCTATCCATGCTTATCTAAGCAATTGTAGTGTTTGCTTTTAGAGGGTCAACAATGATGGCCAATAGTTTCCATCTGAAAGAAGTGGTTACTTGGAATCCTGTATTTAGATTTGTAAGGTTGCACCTGGGTTTAGAGGGAACAAATGTAGGATTGTCAGACAGGACCTGGGAAGGGTTGTCTTGGATCTAAGACTTTATTTTCAGAAGCCACTGTAACAATATTTACACTGTAGCTCTTACTTTAACCATTTAACTGTTTTAGTAGCTACAGATTAGTACGGTCTACACAGGCTAGGCATGTGTGGACAGGATTGGGAGAACAGATCCCATTGCCGGACACTTTCCAAATGAGGAAGACTGGTCCGGTTTGAGGTCCTGCAGTCGGGAAGACGGGGTGCCTGGTCAACTGTCAGGAGGTAGGAAAGCACTTGGAAGGAATAGCAGACAGGCAGAAGGAGACAGAGTCTGTGGGAGGCAAGTGCCGATCAGAGAACTCGCATGGCCATTTTATTTTTCCAGCCCTGATTTCATCACCCTCTCTGGCAACCGAGGCTGAAATTCTCAGGCTTCCCACTTCAAGGAGGGCAACGCTTTCCGTCTTTCTTCCGACTCTGAAACTTTTTATTTTCCATTGTTCTCAATTCAGTCAGACTGGATGTTTCTTTGTAGCTCTTAAAGGAACAAAGAAATATCTGGGTAACGAAAACTAGATGCAGGTCTCTGGGAGGTAAGACAGTGTGGATATCATTCTGGGAACTGCTAAAGGCAGAATGGTATGTATTGATTTTCAACTAGAATTAGGTGGGTAAGATTGTCTTTCAAAGTTGGCTAAAAAAATGGACTTGTCCTTTCTAAGGTCTAATTAAGATCCTCTGTCAGAAAACATAAAAAGGACTGTATATTATATCACTGGGGACAATGCAAACCATTGGATCCTTTTGCATTTAATAAGATGTCATGATAAAAAGAAGTTAGCTTTTTTTTTTTTAAACCAAGGAATTGGAAAATATTAAAGAAGCTCTTCTCATTAGATTATATCTGAGTAACCCTCTTGGTCTGATACTTGCAACATATTTGGCATAAAATTCATGGATCAATATGGTTTCTGAGGCAGGAGGTTACCTTTCATGTTGATGAGATTCAGGTTCCCTTACGCTATCACGTTATTAATGGACATTATTTGCTCATCAACCATTATGTAGAAAAGTTTCTAATCTAGAAAAGTTAGAAGAAAGAGCATATTAAGAAAGACTCCTGGGTTAAACTTTTTCTCCATTTTCCCCCTTTCTCCCCAAATGAAAGAAAACTGGACCAACAAATGGTTCTTGGCTACATATGGATGCAATATGGGTCCAAGAATGCTTGATGACAGAAAGCAGAGTTGTAATCTATTCCAAATGGACCATCATCTGGATATTTGAAATGTCATGCTGTAAACAGTGTTCCCTTGTCTTATAGGATGTTATGTGGGGTTGAATGCAGATGAAAGCATAAATTTATATCATGAAGTAAAGTATAAAATGAATGTTAACCTCCTAAGTACTTCTTTTTTTCAATGTCAGTTTCTGTTAACCGCCTGTCTTCTTCTAGCAGTGCACCTGCCGTCTTTAATCCTTTGGCCATTTGATGACCCCCATCATTCCTCTCTCTCCCTTCAAGAAAGGGGTAAGAAATTTAGAATTCAAAGGAATTTTGGAGCTCTTTTTTATAAACCTTATTTTGTAAATCAGCTCAACCTTATTTCGTAAATCAGAAAACTAAGATCTAGGGAAGCTATATAGTCCCACAGCTCGGTAGGTAAGTAGATGATACAGGAATTTAGTCTACAGACTCCTAGGGTGGGATAATTTGCATGGTGTTATGTTGCCTTTCAGTAAATACCTGTCTGATCCTATAATGTTTCCATCCCTAGCAGAGGACTGATTTCATCAGCTTGTCCTCATAACCAGCATAGGTATTCAGAATTAGCTACTTGATGATGTGGATGTTATTCATTCAATTTTCATTCATTCACTCATTCATTTAGATAATACTTATTTTCCTCAAGCTTTTATTGTAAAGATATACATACTCAGTGCACAGAGCACCAGCAGCCTCAAAATTCACATAAAGGAGCAAAATTCTCCTTTCCTCCACCACATCCACTTCCCAGAAATGTTCCTCGTGAGAGCACACTGTGTATCCTTTCAGACATTTTTTTGATGCATAAAAATGTTATATTACCTAATATATATATGCACTTATTAAAAATGGGAGCATACTATTCATGTTTTCTGCAACTTTCCTTTTTAACTTTTCTCACATAATAATGCCATGCACACTTTATCATATCATAGTTAATTTGCTCCTGTTATCAGTGCATGTGTACATGTTATGTATATTTTTATCTATGTAGCAATCCATAGTTTGTATGCTATGGAAGGTTATCTTACCATTCCTCTGTTGATGGGCATTTTATGTAGATCCCAATTTTTATCGTGGAAGGCAATGCTACAAGGAATATCTCTTTTTGCATTTCTGCCAACACATCTGTAGGACGCATTCCTAGAAGGGGAATTTCTGGGTCCTTCAATGTATATTTATTGCGTAACTATCGTGTGCAAAGTGCCGTAGGTGATAGGATGCAATATTTGAAGAAGAGATGGTTCCTCTTCTCATGAAGCTTGTGGTCCAGGTAGCAAGAAGTATACACAAACAATGGATTTCAAGTAGAAAATCATGAGTGCTGTTTAGAAAACTTGGTGACTCTGCCATGGGAGGATAAAAACACCTTGACTTTCTAACCCAGTCTGTGTGTAGTAACAGTTACCTGGAGATGGGAGTCTCAGTGGAAATGCATTGAAAATTTCTGAACAAAATTACTAGGATGAGTTGAAATGTGGGAATGTGGAAGGTGACCTGTGTCTTGCGAGAGCCGCACAAATGTCCAGGAAATGTAATTGGTAGTGTTGAACTTCGAGGAAGTATCGATATTGGTGAGGGCGAGAATTGTTGCTATCCATTAGATGATACAAGACTGAAGAAAGGACTTTTGTTTCCAAGATCTTTTCTCATTGTTTGATGGAGCAAAGTTTTATTTTGACTCAAGGCTAACTTGCTGTGGGTTTTGGCTTTACGTATGAGTGGGGTCAGCTACAGGGAGCCTCTTCTTGAATCCGGACCATTTTGGTAAATCACACATTCGTCTTCAGTGTAGCTAGAGTTTAAGAACGAGCGCTTGTAGTTTTTTTTCTTTTTTCATTTACAAACCCAATCCTGTTTTCCTAGGGAAGCTTCTCTTGAAACTTCAGCAGCCGTAGTTAAGACAGCAGCCCTCATCAGAATCTTACAATAGGATGCAGATTTATGGGTTTTAAAAATCGATTCAAGCATGACATTATTCTTATTATCATTTAATATTTATTCATTTATTTTGAGAGAAAATGAGAGAGAGAGAGAGAGAGAGCAGGAGAGGGACAGAGAGAGAAAGGGAGAGAGAGAGAATCCCAAGCAGGCTCTGTGCTGTCAGCGCAGAGCCTGACGCAGGGCTCGATCTCATGACCTGTGAGATCATGACCGGAGCAGAAATCACGAGATGGATGCTTTACTGACAGAGCCACCCACGTGCCCCCAAGCATAAAATTATTTAAGTGGAGATGTAGATTATAAGCCTTGTGCTCTAACGCGTTCATCTTTCCAGTGAGGAATTTGGTGAGAAAAAATTCAGTACGATATTTGACAGAAATTCCTCCAGCCACATCTTAGAATCCTTTTAGCTTCATGGCCTTGAAGTTACCTCACCTAATGCGTAATACAAGCTCAGCCCCCACTTGTAACACTTAGCAAGTTCAAAGTACCCATCAACACGCAGTGAAAACCCACAGGAGAGAGGGGAAGGTAATCAAATACTGGAGAAACTAACCCTAGGCAGAATCAGTGGCAATTTTCAGAAGAAAAATTGGGGAGACCTTAAAATATTTTGATCATGCAAAGCGTTTTTCAACTCCTGGTAAGAGAGAGCAACGCATTAAGTCGCTGGCAGTTGGAGAAGGAATCAGATTCTGGTCCTTCCATTGCAAGGTACCCGGCAGAACAGAGCGTTTTCCATTCTGAGGGATGCAAAGCAGCCAGCGGTGTTTAAATGCTCCCTCTGGTCTGTGATGTCTTCATCAGGCAGTCGGGAGGCCTTCCCAGGAGCCCCTCAGGCCTGGGTGTCCAAAGAGCTTCTTCAGGAAGCACCGTGAGCTGATCTTGCAAGGGTCCCCATGCCTATTGTGAGTCATGTCAGGCCCCAGAGCCCGCATCCCACAAGCAAGAAGCAGCAGGGGAAAAACAATTTTGGCTTTTGCAGGTGTCGGGACTGCAAAGAAAGAACGGTTGGTACAAGAGGCAACACCCCCTTTTAAAAAGTCGGCTTGGGTGATTGAAAGCCAGGCTAGGAGTTTTCAGATAAAAAGGATTTTAGTAGTGATGACCACTCCCTCTGGAAACGGAACAGTTAACTTGTCAGAAATATACAAAAAAAAAAAAAAAAAAAAAAAAAGAAAAAAGGATGTGGTTGGTTTGTTTTTTTTTTTAAGTTTATTTATTTACTTTAAGAAAGAGAGTGTAAGTTGGGGGAGGGACAGTGAGGGGGACACAGAGGGTCCAAAGTGAGCTCCATGCTAACAGCAGAGAGTCCAATGTGGGGCTCAAACCCACAAAGTGTGAGATCATGACCTGAGCTGAAGTCAGACGTTCAACCAACTGAGTCACCCAGGCGCCCTGATGTGGTTGGTTTTCAACTAGATTTTACCTATTATATTATAGTGGAACATACCCTAGAGGTTTCTTTAAATTGTGATTTCTTTTTATTTTTTTTAAGTTTATTTATTTATTTTGAGAGACTGAAAGCGAGAGCGAGAGAGAGGGAACCAGTGGGATAAGGAGAGAGAGAGAGGGAGAGAGAGAGAATCCCAAGCAGGCCTGCATTGTCAGCATGGAGCCCAACGCAAGGCTCGAATCCATGAACCATGATGAGGTCATGACCTGAGCCAAAATCAAGAGTCAGATGCTTAACCATCTGAGCCACCTGGGTGCCCCTAAGTTGTAATTTCTTTATTATTAAAACTAGTAACCAAATCTAGGGTGCCTGGCTGCCTCAGTCAGTAGAGCACGTGACTCTTGATCTCAGGGTCATGAGTTCAAACCCCACGTTGGGCATGGAGCCCACTTCAAAGAACAAGCCAACAAACTAGTAGCTGAATCTAGTTGGTGTGGTCGTGGGTTAGGACACTGTGGGTTCAGAACCAAGGAGAACCTGGTTTCAGTCTCACTTCTATCCCCACCATATTTAAAACCAGGCACAGATCACTTCACTGTTCTGTGCCTCAGTTTCCTCATCTGTAAAATGAGATCCATAATAGAATCTCTCACATAGGTTAATAGGAGTAATAAATGAGCTGCTTTCTAGGATGTACTTAGGACAGTGCTCAAAAACGACTAATTGTCACAACGAACACTAGTCATAATTCGTGTTGTGGTTTAAATATCAATTACCATTAAAATATTACCGAGTATTAATTGTGTTCCAGAATTAGCAGCTTTTAAGCCAATATGACTAATTATTGTTGGGTTTTAATAAACTTCACTTCACATATTCACAAAATAAGATTTAATTCTTACTCAGGTCAATTCATCGCCATTATATATACCAATAGATCGCCGACTTTAAAAGTAATTTAATTGGGGCACCTGGGTGGCGCAGTCGGTTAAGCGTCCGACTTCAGCCAGGTCACGATCTCGCGGTCCGTGAGTTCGAGCCCGGCGTCAGGCTCTGGGCTGATGGCTCGGAGCCTGGAGCCTGTTTCCGATTCTGTGTCTCCCTCTCTCTCTGCCCCTCCCCCGTTCATGCTCTGTCTCTCTCTGTCCCAAAAATAAATAAAAAACGTTGAAAAAAAAATAAAAGTAATTTAATTTAATACCTACATCATTCAACATCTCTCTGATGATGAAGATGATGAAGAGCCTGGCTTTTGTTAAGCACCAAATAAATACAAATTATTTTTAGCATCATAAACGCATGCTTATCTAGTCTGACTGCCTTTGGAGTTCCCTGTGTTAAGATGTTGCTTACAAGTGTCTATAAGCCTGTTATCATGTACCTGCTTTGTCTACACATGTTTATTTTGAGGACAGGGATTGTGTCTTCAGCACCTGAAGAGATAATGGCTCCTGGTGGGCATGAAGCATCTAGCATAGTATTTGGCACATAGCAGGTTCTTAGGCAATTGAATTCCCTTTACTGTGAAGCTGTGTTGTTGACTCATTGGATTCCTCTTCCATTGGGGAGTGTGGTACTCTACAGTCTCCATTAGTTTTGTGTCACCCTAGGACTTTCCTTGTATGTTTTATTCCTTCTTGTTAAGAAATTCAGGATTCTTAGAAGTCAGGGGACAGCACAATAGCATCAGGCTGACAAAAGCTATATCTACCAATGGCCTCATGGTGGTTGGGGACACAAAAATGCAAGAGTTTTGAGGCAGCAGGCACCGCCAGGCAGCAGAGGTGGATGCTGGGGCAGACTTTTACTTGTTTATCGTTGCATCTCAGATTTACCGGGTCTGTTAATTAAAAATGTAAATTAACTAATAGTTCATCATGGCACACTAACAGGAAAGGAGGGAGGTGGAAAAGGTAGAGATGTTGAGGAAAAGGATGCTTCGTTTTAGAGAGGGAGTTGGATTAGTTTAACTGATCCTTGGGTACTATTCCAAATCATAGAGCGAAAGGGGGGTTGTTGAAAGTCCAAGTTTGGTAAGTATACTTGGCATTAGTGGCATTAGGAACTAAAGGAAATTAAGGGAAATTAAGGTAAAAAGGAAAGCTAGACAGTGCCCAGTAGGAGTTGGGTATAGCCAAACCCCAATGACTGGGGTGGCCAGGAGAGGATGCGGAAGTCACTGTAAGGGACTTCCAGACTCTCTTAGTCTGCAGTCACCCCATTGGGGGACCAACACGTGGCAGAGTAGAGGAGGAGGAGGTGAACCATCACACGCACCCCACCCTGCACAGGCGGACCAGCCACCTTTCTCCCATCTAGGGCCCTGTCTTGTTAGCACCAGCCCAACCATCGGGACGTTTAGTTGGACTCTGACAACAGAGATGGGAAAGTGTACCCGTGGGTCAGGAGAATCTGAGTGGGATGGTAGAGAAGAAAGGGAAGGGGAGTAGATAACAGAAGGAAAGCTTTTCCTTCCCAGGGACCAGAAAACAGCTCAGAACCTGGCTGACTATACCTTGGATTTCCTTCCTTCCTTGATTGGCCACATTACTAAAGAAAGAAAGCACAACAGCGTCTTCCTTCCTTTCATGGTCTGAATGCTTATTTAAAGAACACGGCTTCCCATTTCCTGCTGTAGCCCCAGAGCCTGGTCTCTTGATTTCGTTTTCCTCTGGGACCCTCTTTCTCTCTGCTGAGTGTCTCCACACACTCCCCTGCCTCTTCCAGCCCCCTCTGCTTCCTGCCCCTGCGGCCGCCTTCATCCCCTGCCCAGCTCCAGAGGAAGAAAGTCTCCTGTCACTGTGAAGTCTAAGAGGACCACCCAGCAGGTTTTTCTTTTCTTTCTTTCTTTTTCTTTTTCTTTCTTTCTTTCTTTCTTTCTTTCTTTCTTTCTTTCTTTCTTTCTTTTTTTTTTTTTAGCTTCAAGAGTGTCTCTTGACACTCTTCAAGAGGCCAGTCTCTCTGGCCTTGGTTAAGAGCGGGCAAGGGCTTTGGGAGATAGAGCGGAGAATGAGGACAGGAACAGTGACAGTTGTGGCAAAGCCCACAAGTGCCAGCAGGAGGGAAATGTTAGTCTGCCATTTCTGGGAGCTGCAGAGCATATGGGGAGCCTGGAATTGTTGTCAGCAGCCCAGATCAGGGCTGTCCCATCCTGGCAGCTTCCCTGGGGCTTTAAGAAAGCGTTTCCATGAGCTCCCTTACCTGTGGTTGTCAGAGGAAATGGTTCTATGTTGTTTTTCATATCCTTCGATCTGTTCATCGGGGTATCATTATTAAAGGCTGCATTGTACTCCACGGTGTGGATGCACCATATAATTTATCTAACAGAATCCCGACTTTAGGACATTTGGTTTGTTTCCATTTTTAAGAACTGACGCTAAACAATGCTATCATGAATATCCTTTTAATATACATTTGTTAGCAGTGTAATTGTTAAATCAAAGAACACATCTATTTGTAAAACTTTCGGTATGTAAGGCCAACCTGGTCTCTAGAAAACGTAAGCCAATGATTATATCCTTCAGCTATGTGATATGAGCACAGTTATCTCATTTATACATGTCAGTAGATGTGCACTTATGTTTTAGCTCAGGAAATATTCTGAAAGATAAACACTATAATGTTGAGAATGGTTATTTCTGGATACTAGGGTTTTAGGAATATTTGGGGGTGGGGAGTGAGGGAGGTTGACATTATTTTCTTTTTTTCTGTAATGAACATTTGCTGGTTTTGTATTTAAAAACTTAAATGCTATCGTTCTAAGACTGGATGTCTTTAAGAGAAAATAATATCATAATGAATCTTAATTAATTGATTCTTAAATAAGAATTTTTTTTCCTTGTAGACTGATTGACTGTCAGGACTGGAAGGGAACCTGAAATTCAGCTGGTCTAAATACATTGTGTACTTACTGGTGTGGAATTGAGTCTCCAGGAGATGGCCTGAATTGCTTCTATTCACAGAGCTACTCTAGGGCAAATCCAGACCCTGGAGTCCAAGAACATTCTTGACTGCCTGTTTATTAAAGCATTGTTCTACACTCTTCCTCCTGCTTTTAAAAAAGGAAAATCTAATTTGCTTTTATTTATTTCCCCTTTATTTTAAAATTATTCATACTAGCTAATGATTAGTTTACCAAAGCATGGCTCCAATATTTTTGGAGCTCCAGAACAGAGTTCTTAGCTTTGCCTAAAGGAAGGCTCAGTGGGTGAAGTATCTGACTCTTGATCTCAGCTCAAGTCTTGATCTCAGGGTCATGAGTTCAAGCCCCACATTGGGCTCAAAGCCCACTTAAAAAAAAAACAAAAAACACAAAAAACAATAGATGATAAGAGCTATAAGAAGAACATGAATGAAGGCTCAGAAGACAGACTGGTGCTGCTTTTTTTCTTTGCCTTTTTAAAAATTGCTTTTTAATTTTCCAGTATCTTTCCTGTTCTTTGTCACTTGTCTGTAAGTTGAAAAAAAAAAAGCTTCAAATTGCCCGCACAGGACAGTCATTTCGGACCACAGAAAACTATCTTTACATCTTCAGAATGTCCAAATAAGCTCTCTACCATTTAATGGGGATGGGAGTGGGGTAAATTGCTGCATCCCAGGAGGCCAGATGTGTGAGCAGAGGAATTCTGCTAACTGGAAATATGACATGACACGTGGAGCCTTCACTCTATTTAAAGAATTTTGATAAGAGATGTTAAAAATGGAAGACACACAGATACTAAATTCTGTAGCGCATGGGTTGCTAACCATTTGGGAAGTCAACGCCCTTACACCACGCTCTATTTTCACGCAAACTCTAAAAGCAACATGTGAGTTTATTGTACTCATTTCACCAAGTGAGTTTATTGTACTTCATTTCACCAAGAAGTACAGCAGGATCCTGGAAATACAAGGGCTTCCTCTTAATGCGTCGTTAGCTGAGCTGTGAGAGGCCAGGCCACTGAGCATTTGACTTCAGTTCAATTCACCTATGACCTCCGAGGAATCCTGACTTTAGATGAGGAGGGTGGGTCTGAGGATTGCTGTGACTTTTCCCAACATGGTGCACAGCCTACCTGATAATGCGACAGGTTGTATTTGGACGGGTATTGGTCTTTGCCTCTCTGCTTACACACACACACACACACACACACACACACACACACACTTTACATAATAAATAATATAATGAAATATAAATGGCATAATAAAAATCGTTTAAAAATATCTATATATATAGAGAGAGAGAAAGAGAAAGAGGTTTTCTCTCTATATGGAGAGCTCCTCTTTATATAGTAGCTTCCTGAAAATCAATGTACTGCAATACAATAGGAGGAAAAATACTCAGTGAAATCTTTCCTTTCTTGTAGTTGATGCAGGTTGGAAAATAACACTACTTAGATTAAGAAAAATAAACATGGTCATTTTTTGGAAAAATAAGCAGGAGCTCTCCTGGACCCTTAGATAGGAAAACTCCCCATCTTAGCCCCCACTTGCTTTTGTTCATCATCCTGTGTCTGATTGCACGTTATCACCTTCAAGAGAACAGCTGGGTCACCGTGAAAGGGTGTTAATCTCCCAGTGGCTTCCCTAACACCTTATTGACAGCTCAAGTCAGGGTGGCCTACTTTGGCTTTGGTGAATCCGACTTGTCAAAATTCCTTTTCAACTTTATATTCATTTAAAAAAAAAAAGATGGCCTCTACAATTTCCCCAGCAAGATCTGTAATGATAACTATTCTGCATGACCTAGCAGCGTTGCGGGAGAGTGCTCCCGTTCCTGGGAGGCATACAGCACGGAAGTCAACTCCTACCTGCATATATCAGCGGAGCCTGGGGGTCTGTCTTTAGAAAGAAGCGAATGTACAACTAATGAGTTACAGACAGTCCCATGCATCGCACAGAGGAGCTCCGGTTCTCCGCTGGTTTGAAGATTTGAGCATTATTTCCTGTGATTTTTAGCTGCAGTGGAATGAGTGCCGTCAGTTCCGGATTCTCTCTGGTACACCTGCCGGGACTTCAGCCTGCCCTAGATTGGGCCTGCCCTAGATCAGATCAATCTATCAGCAAAACCTGATTGTCCACTCATTTGATGAACCTTTGGGGTAAACAATTATGCTGAACTAGTAGGGAGGCTTGGGGATGCAGGACAGCGCCCTGTTCTTGAGATCACCCAGAGGGGACACAGCTGTATGGAGAGCTGACTCATGAGTCAGTGGGTGATTAGCTAAGATCTAGCTAAGACCCCTCAGGAGAGAGGCATATGATGAGGAATGCTATAAGGAAATGTCTGATGAGGGAAAACGGTTTGAACTTGGCCTTGAAAGACCAACCATGGGATGAGAACATTCCAGGCAGAGCATGAAGATTTAGGATGCAAAACCTTAACACACGCCAGGGAAGGTAGGTAGGGTGACCAGCTGTCTTGGTTGGCCTGGTAAGTGAGCAGGTTCCTGGGGCTTGAGGTTTCAGTGCTAAAACCAGCAAAGTCCCAGGAAAGCTGGGAGAAATTGGTTATCCTACAGGAAAGCCAGAATGAAAAGGAGGGTTGTGGCTGGACTGGAGAGTCATGGTCCCAGTTCAGTGGGAGATGCTGCTGGCTTAGGTAAAGCACCACATGGAGCTTACAATCCAGCCAATGAAGTAAGACTACCAAGGACAGAACAGTTTTAGCATTACAAAAGAATATTGGACACTGAGCAGACTTAGTGTGAATTTGTGCTTTGCACACAATTAAGGGCACGGGCCAGGTACTAATTGGGTAGTTAGAATGAATTACAGACAAGGTAAGGAGGAGGTCCATAGGGTTTAGCTGAGACCTCAAAGTAGGGACAGGCAGATGGCGGCATGGTAGATAGGAAGAAATAACTTGAGTTTAGGCTTGGGTTTGAGGTAAATTATAGTGTGGGTAGAAGATTACCTACTACCTATTAGAAGAGAAAATGTTCCTGCCAAATAATAATGCAGGGACATGATTAAGCAGGGCTGACGGGTCTGTATGGAAACTTGAGGCATTTTAAGAGGCCAGCATTTCCAGGAGGATGTTGTCCAGGTGACTAGGCTCCTGAGGGTCTCAGGAAGGCAATGGGTTCCATGAGGTATCCAGGCTGGGAAACACCACATGCTGTCTCTCCTTAGTGGAGATTCATGATGAATAGTAACATACTTCAGGCTGGGAGATGTTCTGCAATAATGAAACAGAGCAAATTACCCTTTCTAACACAAGAGGCCACTAACCCTCTTTGGGGACGGGGTCAAGACTAGAAGGCAGGGATTTAATAATATTTTGTGGACAAAAGATTCTTTGGAAAGACTTTGAGGCGCTTGACTACAGATATGAATGAGTCACTTTTTTTAAAGCTAAAGCGATGCTATTAATGCATTTCAGGAAGCTTGCCCTACCAACGATTGCAAAAAAGATCTGAAGAGGTACTATGGCAGCAAGAACTATAGAGGGACAGGTAGATCTCAGGTCAGATTTGCTGCTCACTCACTGTCAGAAGCCTCATGGGTTTGTATGGTTCAATTAAATTTTGGTTTGAAAGATCTTGGCACGAAGCCTACCACATGGCAAACACTATATGGAAGCTATTGTTATAATTTTAATTTTTGGAGTGATAAATTGGAGCAGAAAGGTCAAACAATCAGTTTAGACTTTCCCAGAGTTGTCTTGCCTTCCTTCCCCAGACAAAATCCCTCACACTAACAGTCTCAGGGTGCCATCTTACCTTCCCCGATGAGTGAACTGTTAAAAGACTAAGTAAGCGGCTCCCAGCAGTGGCAGAGCCCAGCAATATGCAGCCTGTTGTCTGTCAGACGATACAGTCGCAGTCCCAGTGAGGGGCCCAGCACGCACACCCCAGGAGAGAAAGTCTTGCTGCATGTGATATGGAAGATGCTGAAGAGGTGAGGGAAGCACCATATGCTGCTGGGCCTTTGTGTGTGTGTGTGTGTGTGTGTGTGTGTGTGTGTGTGTGTGTGTATGTGGGGTAGGGGGAGAGATAAATAACAGCAGAAGCCTGGCACAAGGCTCCGGCTGGAACACCCACCAACAGGTCCTCCAATGGCGTTCTCCTGGACACATGCACATGGCTTTCTTCTTCATTATGGAATAAAAGAATGTTCTTAATTTTGGAACAAAGGAACAGTAGCAAAACATGCTCAGCCAAAACTAAAGTGAGGAGAGAGGGACAGGAGAAGACCCATATGCCCATGTTCATCCAAAGAAGCAATACTTCCTTTTGAAATTGGGGAGAAGCCATGTTGTACTGTGTGGCCAACTGCTGCCTACCAGGTCACTGTGCATCTCCTGATTTCTTTACCTAGATCCTGAAAAGTGCCAGGTAAGCATAATTCCCCTCAGGGGCACCCCGTATTTGCACAAAGGAAGTATTTGAGAAGCAAGAGGGGACAGGCAGATTTGGTGAGTAGAGTAAAGCTGAAACTCCATCTGTCGTTCTTGAGATGTTTTATGAGTTCTGCTGTCACAGTTGCATGAGTGTGGGATTGATCATTCAAACGGGGATGATTTTTGAGAGTGAAAAGGTGCTATGTAATAATTACCTTGGGGCAATGAGCTCACACTGGCTATTCCAGGCAAACTGGAGTATATGGCCCCTGGTGTGGTCTGAATTGTGTCCCCTCACAAATTCATATGCTGAAGGCCTAGCCTTCAGTACTTTGGAATGTGACTGTATTTGCGGCTAGGCTTTTAAAGATGTGATTAACTTAAAACGAGGCCTTTAGGTTGGGCCATACCCAATCTGACTGGTGTTAGAGGAAGAGACACCAGGGGGTGCACATAGGGGGAAGACCGTGTGAAGACACAGAGAGAAGGCGGCCATGTGCAAGCCAGTGAGAGAGGCCTCAGAAGAAACCAAATTGGCCAACACCCCAATCTTGGACTTTTGGCCTCTAGAACCATAAGAACCATAAGAAAATACATTTCTGTTGTTTAAGCCACCCCATCTGTGGTTATTACAGCAGCCCTAGCCAGCTAACAGAAGTGCTTATTTTCTCTAATTTTCCTGATCTATAAAAATGGAGGTAATATGCCTAACACTCAGGGTTGAATTAGACAACATATAGTACATCGCATTGTGCTATAATGTAACATGTATACACCTTGACATACGTAAGCCTCCTTGTGGCCACATCCTGAAAGTCCTTGGTTTTACCAATTCTGGACAATGCACTGGAGTATTAATTATAAAAACAGTAAATATCTGCTAGTCCCATGTAGCCCTTGAAAATGATAGCCTGATGGGATTTTTTTTAATGTTTATTTATTTATTCTTGATAGAGAGAGAGAGAGAGAGAGAGAGAGAGAAAGAGAGAGAGAGAGAGAAAGAGAGCAGAGCAGGAAAGGGGCAGAGGGAGAGAGACAGAATCTTAAGCAGGCTCCACTCTGTCAGCGCAGAGCCCAACTTGGGGCTTGAACTCACAACCACGAGGTCATGACCTGAGCCAAAATCAAGAGTCAGATGCCCAACCAACTGAGCCCCCCAGGTGCCCCCTGAAGCTTTTTTTTGTTTTTTTGTTTTTGTTTTTGTTTTGCTTTGTTTTGCTTTAATTTGGAACTTTAGTAAGAAAACAAAAGGACCAGTTGAGAATGACTAAACCCTCATTCTGGAATGTGAACTAGAGATGAAATTTATTCTAACGCGATTAAGTTAAATACGGTCCTGCATCACCGAACATTCAATGCTGTGCACTGGTGGGCAGGCTGTCCAGGAGTCAGCTGCAGGGTTACAGCATCACCTGTGGTTGGGGCTCATCTGCACGACTTGCAATGCCCCTTGCATTGCCCTCATTGGGTTGACCCCCTTGTGGGGGCCTCCGGTGGTTCTTGAGGTTACCTGCCTGTGGCCAGGCCTTCCCTGCTTGTACGCTGACTCTCCTGCCTCTGTGCATGTGTTCAGGTCCCGTTGGCCATGGTTCCAAGCTCATTCTGTGATGATTCCAAGAAGGCCTGTTGTTATCATATACTCTGCCAGTGGTTGAGGCCGGTTACCAGAGGTCAGGGGGTACAGGGAAAGGTGGGGCGGGGGGCTTTCTCTCTATTTGGGCCGGGATTCTATGAAGCTTTTCCTCCTCATGTGGATGCTCTGGACTCTGCCCCGTTAGGACTCATGGTTTTTTCCGCATGGAACTTACATATGGGGTAAACGCCAGCAGAGGGTCCCTGGCACATTCAGAACGTCATCCTCCTGGTCAGTCTCAAGAAGGTCTGTTGAACCATTGCACACAAGGCTCACTGAGCAGTGCTCAGAAAGCAGTGGGTGCCCAGCCCATGGTGGCTTTTCCTTTCTGGGAATTATTCCAGGGCTGTTACCTTGCACTCTTCTGTTCTGAGGAATAAAGAAGGCCTTGCTCCTCCCCATGGGATGCATAAGGGCATCTGTGACATACACAGAAACAGGAGGCCTGCTTCAGTCAGTCACATGACCAAGACTCCTCCAGCCCTACTCTCTGCCCAGGAGTCTTTAGAGGGTGATAGGCCCAGCGAAGGAGGCAACAAGGACAAGGCAATTGTGAGCTTAGGCCTGAACAACACCCGGCCCCAGGTTCAAGTTCCTCTTGCCCTTAGTTTTCCTCTCTGGGCTTCAGTTCTTCTCACTGGCTGAATCTTCTCCTTCTCCTTCCTCTTCCTCTTCCCCTTCTCCTTTCTCTTCCCCTTCTCCTTCCTCTTCCTCTTCTCCTTCCTCTTCCTCTTCTCTTTCCTCTTCCTCTTCCCCTTCCTCTCCTTCCTCTCCTTCCTCTTCTTCTTCTTTTCCCCTCCCATTGTTGATTTTCTTATTTTGCAGACTGGTTGTTCAGATGGCTGAATGTTTTCTGATACTTTCCGGTGGAAACATGCTGAGGTCAAAAGACAGCGCTGTACCCCACAAGAGGCTGATTCCTATTTAGAGAGAAGTCTTATTAAAAGAACCAATGCCATTCAGTCTCTCAACAGTCATGCATGGCCTACTGTTTGTCAGGAACTCATTCATTTATTCACCTATTTATTTATGTATCCATTTTTTACCATCTTTCTTATGGCGTACCAGGTAATGTTTCTAGGCTCTTGGGATTTATCAAAAAAACCCAAACAAAGACAAAAAAGTACAGCCTTTACCTTTAGGGAGGAGAGTAAGATATTAATGTTTAGGAACAACAAATTATGACGTGTTAGAGCAGATCAGTGCTATGGAGAATATACAGCAAGGTAAGGAGGTGAGAAGCACCACGAGGCATGGGTGAAGGCAAATTTATACAGGCTAATCTGTGAAGGGCTCTCTGATTTGAATAGGAAACTGATGGGATGGTAGGGTGAATCTGGTGGAGAGCTGGAGGAGAACATTCTCAGTAGGGAACAACAGGAGCTGAGCTGGGGCCCATGGGGAGCTCAGGGAGACTGGGCAGGGTGAGCGGGCAGGTGAGTGCTGGGACGTGAGGCTCGATCAAGTAGGGCTTTGGGCAAGCAGAAGGACTTTGGCTATCGCTCCATCTGATTTGAGTCAGAGTGACCTGATATGACTTACGTTTCCAAAGGCTCACTTTGACTTTCATGTACACAACAGATGCCAGGGGAGAGGGCGTTCCAGAGTGGGTCAAGGAGACCTGTTAGTTAGAAGGCTATGGCAATAGTCCCGGGTGAGAGCGGATGGTACTTGGATGGGTGTTTTTGTAGTCCACCTCTGTGGTGTGAAACGGTTAAATGGATGCCCTCCCAGCTCCCGCTGGGGGATGTTTACCAGCGTAATGCTGGTAGGATAGTGATCATGATAAACCCTCTTCGGGGTTCATTCAGCATCTGCCACATACTGGGAACTTTCCATACCTTATGTCTAATTATTATAAAAATACTCCAAGATAATCTGATTGCTTCCAAATTACTAATGGAGAAACTGAGGCTCAAAGAAGTTAAGCCACTGGTCCAAGGCTATACATCTAGTACTTTTCAGAACTGGGCCTCTGTCCCAAACCCATCTGTCTCCAGATCTGCTGTTTATTCACTCCATCCTAAAGCATCTTGCATATTCCTTTTTCATATGGGATCTGTGAGATGTAGCACCTTTTGGTACTTGAAAATTTTAACAGTTCAAAAAGAAAGATTTCCATAAGCCAGACACCATATCTGCCTCTCTGTAAGTTTCTGGCAGATGACTGCCCCCTATCTCCATGTTTACCGAAAAAGCATACTGAATCCCTATCGAAAGATGGATCTGAAATTTTGATATCCTTCTAGAAGTCTGAAGCATAGTTTTCTGTTGGAAACGACACATGTGAATGTCCTGATAACGCCTCATACTCTGATGTCATAAATATAAATGTAAAGAAAGAGAATACATATAAAATGTTTCAATAACTTATTCATTGGGTTTTACCTTTCATTAGATCAAATTGTGGCTAATATGACATTTCTCTTTCTATCAATTTTGAAATAAAATTGGCCCACATCAGCTAAATATTTTACTTCTCGAGAACCGTAAATCAATACCCTGATCATTTTAATACAAGGAAAATATGCTTGATACAATATTGTATGTCCTTCAGGCCAGGTCTCCCCCAGCCAAGGGGAACCAAGAAATGAGATGGTTGTCTGGATAATCAGAACAAAATCATTTTACCCTCAATGATCTATGGAATTTAAGACAAAGTGTTTTGTATTGTGAATTACCCACCCATGCAGTTTTGTCTGTTTTTGATATTGGTGTTGGAACCTGAAGGCATCCAAGATTGTTTTGTTCTTCAGGTATTTTTATGCTCAACAAACTATCCAAGTGAGCCCAGATTTTTGCTAGAGGCTGTGGGTCTTTTTTTTCCAGCTCGGAAAATCTTCAGCGGAATGTCTGAAACAACGTGGTCTGAATTGTAGGCTGAGTCTCTGGGAAGGTCAGATGGAATCCTGGAGCCCCTCCACCTGGACCTGAGAGTCTAACCTCGTGCAGGTGGCTGCAGGTGTCTTTATGACTTCCTGTGTGTGTTTTGACTCAACATTCAGCCTGAAACAACCGTCAGGAAAGAACAAAGGGCTGTTTTCTTTTGTTTTGTTTTGTTTACTGAGGTCCTGGTTGCTGATCTTGAAAGGTTGGTATTTGTCAAGTGGATTTGGACAGGGGCAGAGTCAGGTGTAAGGGTGGATGGTTGCGGCTGGATCCCTAACAGATTGAAAGGGCAGTGTCCCTGAGATGAGACTTTTTATTCCCTCCTGGGAATGTTCTGCCAATGTGTTCGTGTAGAGTGTGGGACTCCTGTGATTTTTCAGGTTGGCCCCCGCTACTTTGCTGTGTCTACCTGCTTCCTCCACCTCATGCTTAGGTAGACAATTCCTAAACATCTTTAGCATCAGGCTCTATTTGAGGGCAAAGATGAGGTATAGCAGTACGATGTACGTCCCTTCTCTCTTCCTCACAAAGTACAATCTGGTCAGGGCACCTGGGTGACTTAGTCAGTTAAGCGTTTGCCTCTTGGTTTCAGCTCAGGTCATAATCTCACAGTTTCGCGGGTTTGAGCCCCCCATCGGGTTCTGCACTGACAGTGTGGACCCTGCTTGGGATTCTCTCTCTCTCTCGCTCTCTCTCTGCTCCTTCGCCACTTGCGCTGTCTCAGTCTCTCTCAAAATAAATAAATCAACTTTAAAAATACAATGTGATCTTAATCATAAATCTGAAATGCACCATAGGCGTATATCTTGCGTGGGTTCTATTCAACTCAAACACAAGGAAGTATCCTATATGTAGACTTACAAAGTGTAGGTATCATCTGAAAGCTCTTTTTTTTGAAAAATTTTTAAATGTTTATTTATTTTTGAGGGAGAGAGAGAGAGAGACGCAGAGCGTGAGCGAGGGAGGGGCAGAGAGAAAGGGAGACACAGAATCCGAAGCAGGCTCCAGGCTCTGAGCTGTCAGCACAGAGCCTGACGAGGGGCTCAAACTCACGGACCGCGAGATCGTGACCTGAGCTGAAGTCGGACGCTTAGCCGACTGAGCCACCCAGGTGCCCCAAGGAAGCTCTTTTTTGTTTTAATGTTTGCTTATTTTTGAGAGAGAGAGAGAGAGACAGAGAGACAGAGAGAGCATGAGTGAGGGAGGGCAGGCAGAGGGTGGGGGACAGAAGATCTGAAGTAGGCTCTGTGCTGATTGAGGAGAGCCTGATGTGGGGCTCGAACTCACAAACCCAAGCTGGGAGATGATTACCTGAGCCGAAGTCTGATGTGTAATCGACTGAGCCACTCAGGCACCCCCTGCCTGGAAGCTCTTAGGGACGTGATCTTTCCAGGCCCACTGCAGACCGACTTAATCAGAATCTGCATTTTAACGTATTCCTCGGGGATTCTTGAGAAGTTTGAGAGGCACCGTCTCTGGGGACAGTGCGTATGTCTCTGGCTATGTGAACTTGGGCGCACTATTTAATCTCCCTTGCCTCAGCTTCCTCATCTACACGCGGGGATCAGCGGAGGCTAGCTGAGGGGAGGGATGTCCGACACCCAGCCTGGTGTTTGGTGGAGAGCAGGGGTCACGGGGAAGCTGGGACTCTTCCTCCTGCAGGCTAAGTGCAGTGCTCTCTGGGAGTTGGCAACATGTGACCATGGCCTTGGACAGACAGCTCAGGAAACGCAGCCAGCCTTGACTCACAGGGAGCGGCGGGCTCTGCTGTGATGCCAACCACCTGCCAGGCTCATCCCAGCCCCCACCCGGAGAAGACTGCATGCAAGTGCCAATCAGCGGCAATGAACCCCAGTGGGCCCCCAACAACAGGTGTCTCATTAAACGTCTCTCGTCCTCCCAGGCTTAGCCACTGACAGGCACCAAACTCACACTCAATCACGGCTTAATCACAGCCAGACTCCATTAACAAGTCATACTAATTACCAACTTCTAACAGTGTCTCCAGTTTGGAGGCAAAATACCTTATTCTTTTTAGATGAAAACTGGCTTGTGATCCTCCAGAAAGACCCATAATTAGGTCCTTTAAAAATGGGGACCAGGGGAGGAGGCAGGGGTAAAGCTGATAGGCCGGGGGTGGGTGCAGCCCTGAAAGGGCACAATGAGAGGCTTTGTTTGTTTTAATTTTGTGCCTGCTGGTGGCCCACAAGGGTCCAATTAGCTTGTTACAGATGCTTGTACTGGTTCCATCCTCTTGTCTCGTCCTTCCTTCCTTTAAATTTTTTTTTTTTTTCCCTAGGAGGGATAAACTTGTAGCACAGATTGCTGGCCTGCAGGCATCCAAAGATCAACAACTCGTTTTCTGTGATCGAACCCCCCATGAACCATGAACACTCATTTGCAGAATTCCTAATGCATAGGCTGAAGCAGGGAGGGGGTGTGGCCTGTGCTTGAGGTGCCTCTAACAGGACCCAGTGCGTTTTTTAAATGACCAGGAGGTATGTATTCTTGGAATGAGGACAGCTTTCGGAGACTGGCTTTTATGCCTTTTTTCAATTGTATTTTGAATCAGGATAAAGCTATTATCCTCGGTATTATTATTCTTTGCATTACCTTTTCCATCGCAAAGCACTCCATTTTATTCTTTGAAAGAGATCTTACTCTTTAGAAGAACTCATACTATACTATCTTATGCTATAGAACTTATTCTATGTTATGTATAGAATATCCATTGCCAGTCAAATATAACAAACAAAAATGAATTCCTTATTAGGTTGGATGTGCTCATGGACTCAGCCCATGGATGCTAGGCACTCAGGTGTCAAGGCCAGTGAGGCCAGCTCCAGCAGTGGTGGGAAGGTTTAAGGCGAGAGGCAAAACTACCAAAAATATGGCAGAAATTTGGGTGATTACCATTTGTCCCAATCTTCTTCCAAGGTTCAGTCGAGGGGCTCTGTAGCCCAGACATTTGAATCAATTCTACCTTTAATTGAAGAAGTTGAGGGGCGCCCGGCTGGCTCAGTCAGCAGAGCATGTGGCTCTTGATCTCAGGGTTGTGAGATCGAGCCCCATGTTGGCTGTAGTGATTACTTAAGAATAAAATCTTTAAAAAAAAAAATTGAAGAGTTTGGGATTGAACCAAAATAGTGTTTTGAAATCTATGATTTGTGTTCCTTAATGGACATGTGATCATGGTTTTAAGGGTTCTGATTTATAGAAAATGTTTCTTTTAAAATTTCTTTTCTAAGAATTCTAGAAGTTTCCATGGCTCCAGCCAGCAAGTTTTTCCCTCTTTTCATATATTCAGTCATTCCAACTCCAAATGACCCAATGGAGGTGGGGGAGTCCCACTTGAGTGCCACTTGATGGCACTCATCAGAGATGGTGGCTGTAATCTTGGCCATAAAGCAAGTCATTAATTAATTGCACATGATTAAAGTCATGTATGTTCTCTAACCATAACAGAACTAAATTAAAATAAATAAATAATAGAGATATATGTGGAATCTTCCCAAATAGTTGGGAAACAAGTAACATACTTCCGAAAAACGCATAGGTCAATAAAAAATGCAAAAGGGACATTAGTATTTTGAATTGAATTAAAATAAAACATGCCATATCAGAATTTGTAGGATTTTGCTAAGGCAGCACTTAAGGAAAATTTAAAGCCCTATATGCTTTTATTATAAAATAAGTAAAGTCTCAATCAAAGTCTTCAGGTTCAATCTTATGAAAATAGAAAATATGCATCAATTAAACCCAAGGTAATAAGAATAAAGGAAATAATCGATATCAAAGTTAATGAAGTTAAGGAAACTAATGAAATAGGAAACAGAAAAACTTCTAAATTAGTCAATGAAATAAAATTAATTCTTTGGGAAGATTAATAAAATTGATAAATCTCTGACCAAACTGGTCAGGAAAAAGCAAGACACGAATTACCCACATTAAGAATTAAGTTGGTGACATAGAGCAGATTCTACAGATATTAAAAATATGTGAAGACAATATTATGAACAACTTCAAGACAATAAATCTGACAGCTAAAATGGCCAACTGTCTTGAAAGTCATAAACTAACAGTGATCACTCAAAAATAGCTTTATACCTACCAAAGAAATATACTGTTTAGTTTAAAGCGTTCTCAGAAGACCATTTCAGGCCCAGGGAACTATGCATTTTACCAACGGGTGGTTTTCACATTGGAAAACATTAATTGATGTTATTCTTATGTTTTCCTAGTGAATAAGGAAAACCCTATGACCATTCCATTGCATACAAATAAAGCCTTTTGGAAAAAAGTCAACATCCAGTCTTTTTTTTTAAGTGTTTATTTTTTCAGAGAGAGCGAGGGAGTGTGCGTGGGGGAGGGGCAGAGAGAGAGGGAGACCGAGGATCCAAAGCGGCTACGCTGACAGCTGAGACCCCAGCGCGGGCTTGAACTCACTAACCGGGAGATCACGACCTGAGCCAAAGTCGGATGCTCAACCGCCTGAGACACCCAGGCGCCCCTAGTTCTCACAAATTTTAATCGACATTGTACTGCACGTTCTTGCCACAACAGCCAAGCACAAAAGGAGTGCCGTACTCCCATTAGGAGAGAAGAAATGTAACTTTATTCACAGGTATGATTGTATATGTAGAAAATCCAATGGAATCTCTAAAAACTATGAGAAGTAATGTTAATTCACCAAGGTAGTAGGGTGTAAGATCAATATATAGAATATAATTTTGTTCCTATATACAAGCAACAAACAAACGGAGATAGTGATTATAAAGGAAATACATTTACCATAGCATGAAAAATATAATTATTAATTATTAAAATAAAATACAAAAACTAATTATAATTTTGAATGTAAAACCTAAAACTACAAAACTTCTAAAGGAAAACAAGTGAAAATGTTTGTGGTCTAAAGTTAGGCAAAGATTCCCAAAGGACAACACAATGGCTGAGTCCTAAAAGAAAAAAATTGATAAGCTGAGCTTTACCAAAATTAAAAATATCTGCCCTTCAAATGATACTGTTAAGGGAATGGAAAAAAAAAAAAAACAATTCACAGACTGAAGAAATTACTTGCAAAGCATATCTGATAAGGGACTTGTATCCAGAATACACAGAGAACTTTTGACATTCAATATAAAAACTAGTAGCTCAATAAAAATAAATGGACCAAGGTCCGATAAGATACCTCACAAAGAAGATATATGGATGGCCCATAAACATGTGAAAAGATGCTCAACATCGTTAGTCGCGTGTTAAAATGTGCCAATTTGTTGCTAACACACTTACAACCAAAGGCGTGATGTGATAAAGGTCCATCTTGCACATGGAGACTATAGACGCAAATTCCAAGCACAGGGAGATACTACTACCCCGCTAATAGAATGGCTAAAATTGAAACTGATCATAGCAAGTGTTGGCGGGAATGTGTAGCGGTTAGATCTCTCATACGCTGCTGGTTGGTATCGAAGATGGACTGGCCACTTTCGAAAACAGAGTGGCAGTTTCTTTTGGGAGGCAGGATGAGAGGGGTGAGAGGGAAGGAGAGGGGGAGAGCGTGGGGACACAGGAAGGGAAAAAGAAGGGGTTACCAAGGGGAACAGGAAACATTTGGAGGTAACAGATCCATTCATCATCTTGATCGTGGTGATGTTTTTCATGTGTATACATATAACACAACCTACCAAATGTTACACTTTAAACATATAAAGTGTTTTGTACTTTCATTATATTTCAGTATGGTTTAAAATATTTTTATGTTTTGTGTATTAAAATTTTTCAAAGTTAAGTTTTAGTCCTTGTTAATACATGGGGGAAATTAGGTTTTTCCTTTACTTGTGTGTAGCTCCTGGAAATTTCATGGTGCAGAGATTTTATTTTATTTTTATTTTTTTAAATTTATTTATTTATTTATTTTTTATTTATTTTTGAGACAGAGAGAGACAGAGCATGAACGGGGGAAGGTCAGAGAGAGGGAGACACAGAATCCGAAACAGGCTCCAGGCTCTGAGCTGTCAGCACAGAGCCCGATGCGGGGCTTAAACTCACGGACCGGGAGATCATGACCTGAGCCAAAGTCGGACGCTTAACCGACCGAGCCACCCAGGCGCCCCATGGTTCAGAGATTTTAGAGTGAAAGGGAGAGTTAACTCTTCTCTGAAGTGTTCTCCTTCCTTTGTATAATCTATTGTCCTCAATGTGGGCCAAATCCCACTTTATTAGTTGATGGACCCATCGTTCTTTTATGAGACTTTTGTGTGTTATAATTCCAGCTCTTGAGGCTAAGACTGTCAGGTCAACAGAAATTGACTCACAATTACCCTTCCCTAAAAACTCTGATTTCTACTTAATTGAGAAGCAGAGCATATTAAGTTTTTTTTTTTTTTTTTTTTGGATGGTGCCTAGTGAATCACAGATGTACTCTGATGTACCACTGTGCACATCCTGTGTTAAAATGTTCAATTTGTTGCTAAAACACTTACAATCAAAAGCTCGACGTGATAAAGATATATCTTGTGCATGGAGACTATGCTGGCACTTGCTTAAATATGAATCGAGGTTTATGCGCTGAGACTAAGGACAAAGCTACTCTAAGTTGTTGCACCGATGGACCAATCAGAAGCCAAGTTAGAAATGGAAGGTTTGGTGGTTTTTGCACTTACACCGAGTTTAAAGATCCAAACCTGCCAAGAGAATATTATTTACCCTGATGCATTGGGCTGTCAACTCGTTAAAATTTGTTTTCCGAATTTAAGAAACAAAACAAAGAAAAAGTAGAGACAAATCAAGGAACAGACTCTTGGGAGAACAAACTCACCAGAGAAGAGGTGGGTGGGGGGACGGGTGAAATAGGTCAAGGGGATGAAGAGACACTTATCTTGATGTGCACTGAGTAATGTATAGAATCGCTAAATCGTACACCTGAGCATATAATGCTCTATGTTAACTATACTGGAATTAAAACAAAAAGTAAACATCCTCCAAAAACTTTGTTTTCTGACACTTCAAAGCATTGATTCTATTTTAAGCTTTTCCTAAACTCTCAATCTTTTTCTGAATGCATCTGTATCATAATAGGGATATTTTCTTATTTTATTCACAGTGTGAGAATTTTGGAGAAGAACTTGCCTTTAAAATGTAAATGAGTTAAGCATAAAATAAAAGGGCAGAAACTCTTAGTTTGGCCACAGTGATTGAGATAATAAAGATCAGAAATGATTTCTGAACTTTGTGAGAACTTGGGAAATTTTAAAACTCTTGGTGACATATTTAACTAAAATGAGTTTAAAGAAAGCTGAATACAGGACTTCAACTGAATTAAACTATGTGCAGAGTAGACCAGCAGCCCAGCAGATGGTTCCCTTGGCCCCTTAGTCCTGCTTGGCCACTTTGATGTACTAACATTCAATAATTCATCCTAATTGCCGGAAGTCCAGTAATCCCCCCATCAGTAGCCAGTTCTTCTATGTTCTTTTTTTCTGGAATATATTTGTAGCTCAGTGTGAATCATCAATATATATATATATATTTTTAAGTTTATTTACTTATTTTGGAAGGGAGAGCAGGTCAAGGGCAAAGAGAGAGGGAGAGAGAATCCGAAGCAGGCTCCACACTGTCAATGCAGAGCTGGACTTGGGGCTCGATCTCACGAACTGTGAGATCATGACCTGAGCTGAAACCAAGAGCTGGCTGCCTAACCGACTGAGTCACCTAGGCACCCCAGTGAATCATCAATATTAATAAATGTTAACAATAAATAACATACCCACTCACTTGGTCATTTGATCATTCACTCATTCAGAAAACATTTTTGGCTCATCTTCTCTGTGCCCACCACTGCTAGGTTCCAGGCCACAGGACATTTTCTTCCATTCCTTCTTTTGAGGAGGAACCTTGTGAAATAGTCTTTGTGTGTCTTGACACTATTTTGTCTCATTCAGGCTGTTATAATAAAGGACCATAGACTGGGAGGCTTAGAAAGAACAGAAATTTATTTTCTTACAGTTCTGGGAGACTGGAAGTCTGAGGTCAGGGTGTCAACTTGGTCAGGTTCAGGTTAGGACCCTCTTTGGGGTTGTGGACAGATGCCTTCTGGTTGATCTTCACATGGCAGAAAGAGAGCAAGAAAGCTCTCTGGGATATTATTAATAAGGGTGTTAATCTCCACCCTCATCTGATTATCTCCCAAAGGCCTCACCTCCTAATACTATCATACTGGGGATTAAGATTTCAACATATGAATTTGGAGGGGGACACATTGAAATAACAAACATATTATACAGCCTCTTATTCAAGCCCAGTTGTGATGAGTAACTTTTCTCTACCTTTGTTTTTATTACCTTTGATTTCCCCCCAGTTCATTCATCCTCCCCTCCTCATAACAATCCTCATCATGCAGCACGTTTTATCAAAGGGGTGAGTGGGGAGGGCTTTAGCGGTTACCATTTTGTGTTGTCTCTTTATTGCATAAGCTTTTGGGATCTTGAGATGTGAAATACCTTCCCTGAAGCATGGTCAAAGTCACCGGATGGATCCAGGGGCTGGTGGGGCATCTGGTACAATGATACTATCACCATTCAGCTGTGTTCTTTCTGATATCTCATATCAAGTTAGGTACCTAAATATAATACAGTGGAAGGGGAAAAGTAAAGGGTCTTGTGTCTAAGTAACTATGATCTAATTCCCACAGCAGGCTATAGAGAGTCTTAGGCAGGTGACAGAGAAAGACCTCAGAGGCTCTGCATTTTCTTGCCCTGTATTAAGGTGTTCCCCACCATTGAGGGTTCAGGGAAGGCATAGAAAAAGCCTGGCAGGAGCTTCCACTGGATCCCTCTACAACCCATTACCATCCCTGAGTCCTCCAACCCCTGACTCTGTTTAGGCCAATCCTAATATGATCGTTTATAGAGTTTCAAAGCCTTTTTTTTCAGGAGTCTGACAATTGCAGGCCAACTCACTGGGTTGACCTGGAGCCAATGATTAATTGCTCAAGAACTCAGGTGCCTCTTCTTTGAGATGAAAATAATAAGATTATCTACCTTGTAGGCCTACTGCCAGCCTGAAGTTCCTGCTGTTACCATTATTACTAATTTCTTACAATGTGCCGGACATATATTTAGGAACTAGAACCATGAAGGTAAAGAGTGAGCTCCTCACCTCAGAGACACCATAGACCAAGGAAGAGACAGACACTAAGCAGGTGGCCTGAGTAGAGAAGGGGAAAGGGATGGGGGCTGAGGGCTCAGGTACCTGCAGAGGCTTGGACTGGAGAAGAGGTGTGTGAGGCCAGGGCTGATGAGCAACTTGCTGCAGGTGCTAGAGGGGGAGGAGCTGTGGCTTGACCAGGTTGGAAGACCTTGTATGCCATGCCCAGGATCTGGAACTTGATCTTATTCGACGATAAGATGGAAAGTTATTCAATAGGGAGGTGATATGGTGATACTGACGTTTTAGATGGAATGCTTCTGTGGCCATTAGGTGGGACTTGAAGACAGAGAGGCCAAGGTGGGTCTGGACAAGGGTAGCCATAGTGACCATAGAGAGGAGGGGGGAGTTGGAGAGACTGCAGATACCCGCTAAGAGTGATGTGCCAAGGAGATTTCCAGGGCTTAGTGGAGAAGACAACAGTTGCTTGTTGAGGTATGAAGGCTGCATGTGTATGTGGTGGCAGTGAGAAGGCCAATGATAGGTGATAGCAAAAGCGTCAGACTTTTGCTATTCCTGATTCAGGAAGAGCAATGTGTGGGCATGCTTGGATTGGGAGAACACCAGTGAGGGAAAGGAGGAAATTGGGCATAATCCCTGTTTCTCCAATTTGACAAACAGGGAGGAACAGAGGGGAACTTACTGGGAGGAGAGCAGATTTCAGGGCAGATTTCCTCACCCTCCCCTTCCTCTGCCTCCTTCTCTTCCCTCTGGCTCTGAGCAAGCCTCAGCCTGTTCGGTAGGTGATAACTGGGCTGCAAGGAAATCCAGACGCTTCTGGAACAGCAAATAACTGTGGATGACAATTGGGAAGTTCAAGCCTTTGGTCTTGAACTCCTGGGTCTATCGTACATTATCAACGGGCTATGCCTTCTGGAGTTAGGATAGTACCTTCTGCTGATAGCAGCACAGGGACACTGACTAGCATCCACACTCATGGAGACATGGATCCTGCAGAGCCCTCTGAACTCTTTGTTTTGTTCTTCTTGACATTCCAGACTCAGCTTCTTGGGTGGACAGGATTCTGTCCGACATCCAATTTAAATGACTTCATTGGAAGGGGCTGTATTTCCATAATGAGCTCAAACCTAAGGGGAATTTAGTGGCTCAGTGGAAGGTGAGAGGTGCTGAATTTTAATCAAGGGATTTTTCTTTTATTTTCCACACTACCAGATGTGATCCTCCTTATTCTTTTTCTTTTATCAGATATTTGCAGCACCAGGTGATGCTTAAACTTGCACGTGATGTCACTCGGGGCTGATTTGAAACGCAAGGCATGGGAGCCTACAGGGTTCCTTGGCCCCAAATGGCCTCCTCAAAATGCTTAAACCAAGAGACCAACTACAGTATACCCAACAGTATACAGTACATCGAACAGTATAGTGTAGACACAGGCTTGAAAATATTAACCTTGGTGCTTATCCTGGGCTTGGCTTTGAAAGGTGAGCTTTTATTAAATACAGCAACACAACTACTGAGCTTTTACCCAGGAGCTTAAATACAATGCTAGGTGCCAAGACACCCTTTTCATGCCTTCGCAAGCATTTCTTGTTAAGTAAAATCTTTATTTGCTGCGGGAAAGATGAGTCCTCACCCTGCAAGCCTCAAAATATGCCCATACCTCTCCCATCTTGAAAACAAAAACCCAAATCAACTGTTCTTGACCCATTTACTCAGCTAACTGCCACTCATCTTCTCTGTTCTCACTGAGAGCAAACTTTCTTAAAAGAGGTGACTGTACATCTTTCTCCACTTTCTTGTTCTTCCGTAGAGCCACCCCAGTCGTACCCTGGCCCCATGTAACCGTTGGTATGACTCTTATCAAGGTCACATGTGACCTCCTGCTGCTGCATCCTGTGGTCAGTTCTCAGGTCTCATTTCAATTGACCATGAGCAGCATTTGCTCTGCTCTCCTCATTGTCTTTCAAGACACCCAATGCTTTGTTCGTTTTTCCCCGATCTCGTGAATTGTCCTTCTTCAGGCTCCTTCACTCATTCTTCTTTTCTCTAGACTCTTGATTTTTCACTACCAAGCTCAGTCCTTTTTCCTCTTTTCTACTTAAACCCTGCTCATGGTCTCAATTCCTTCTGATGGCCTTGAATGTTCTCTACCTATAGATGATGAGCAAATTCACATCTTCAGCCTAGACCACATTCTTGAATTCTGGACTTTTATTGCATCGTGGACCACCAACTCACTTCATCTCCCTTCAAGAAAGAACTTGCCTTGCCCTTCAGCCTCAAGAAACACGGTTGGCTATCAGCCTCCAGCTTCAGCACCTTCAAGAGCTGCTATGTTGTGTGAGCTGAGGCCATGCTCTCCCCAGCCAGTCGTCAGCCAATGAATGAAGACAGTAAGGATATTCGAATCTGGCCATTTCTGTCCAATGTGAGAATTCTCTAACCGGCAGACTTAGCCCCAGAGCACTTAATTGGCTTGGCCAAGACTTAATCAGATGTATATCACAATCTGTACTTCTTCTGGTCAAATCCTGCTTCTGCCTCCTTAATTATAACAGGTAAGTGGTGTTTTTTTTTTTTTTTTTCCATTAAACTCCATGAACTCCCAACTCTGTCCCAGTGTCTGCATCCTGGAGAGCCTCACCTGACAGTGACCAATTGCCTGCAAGAGCCACCACAACAGGACATGTCAAAAATCAAACTCCCGTTTTTCCCTAGTCTACAGCAACGTTCTTCATCTTGGGGAATGGCAGGTTCACCCATCTAGAAACTCAGCCAAGAACCTTTCTTTCTTTCTCCCTCTCTCACAATACACCTCAAATTCATCAGCACATCTTGGTGCCTCTACCTTCAAAACATATCCAGACTCTATTCACGTCTCTCCCCCTCCACTGCCTGCACCCTGGATTATTGCAGTACCCCTTAACCGGACTCCCTGATTCTCTCCTTGGTCCTCAGGTTTACCCATACAGCCCGAGTGTCCTTTGAAAACTTTCCCAGGTCAGATCCCCTTAAAGCAGACCTAAGACAACAATTCAAACATACGTGGGTTATTTAAGGAAATGCACCGGGGTGAAACTGATAAGGGAATGGAGAAAGGGACAAAGGAATGAACGAGGAAGGGTGTGATGGAAACAAAGTCCCAGTCCCAGCCTAATCCAGGGCAAAGGTGTTCTGGAGTATCATGTATGCCCTAGAGTGTGTCCGGCTTGAAAGAAAGGATCAGTGCTGGGTACTAATCAATTCCAGACTCCAGGCCACCTGGGAAATGTAAATTGCAAGGCACTGTGCATCCTCTGTGCTGGGGTCAAGGCCCCTGAAGCCCGAGGGCAGTTTGTGAGAAGGAGAAACACACAGAAGCCAGGGGAATGTTGCACAGGAGAGCCCAAGGGATTAGATGAAGCTGATGATGTCTGCTACAAACATTATATCATGTCACCGCTTTGATCATAACCTGCAAAGTCTTCCCATTTCCCTTCTAATAAACCAAAGCCTTTACTATGGTCTATAAAGCCTGACGAGATCTCTCCCTCTCCCACCCCTGATTACTCGTTTGTTCTCATCTACTACTCTTATACTCTCCTTCCCTCATCTCACTCTGGCCACTCTGGGGTCCTGCCACATTTCTAACACTCCAGACATTTCCTTACCACAGGACCTTTGCACTGGTTGTTGTTCTCCCCTGGAAAGCTCTTTCTCCAGATAACCACACCATCAAATCCTCCACTGCTTCTAAATCTTTCTACACAGGTCATCCTCAACGGGTTGAGATTTCTTCAATCTCCTGAGCCCCCTAATTAAAACCGTAATCTGCCTATGCTGTGACCCATTGTTGTCCTGACTTCTCTCACTCTGAGCTCTTTTTTTCTATAGAACTCACCATCTCGTAACTAGAACTTACCACCTTGTACTGTGTAATGTCGTTGTTTATTGTGTTTCTTTTGATGCAACGTCAGCAGCGGGAAGTCTGTTTTGTTCACTGATGTGGACCAAGGACCTAGAACAGTGCCTGACATATAGGCTTCTCAAGAGGTAATGATCAAATCGACCCCAAAGGGTACCATAAGGGTTAGCTCCTCCATGCTGACCATCCTAACGACAGCTGTGGTGAATGTTTTAAAAATCTATTCCACTGCTTTGCGAACTAGAACACATACCTCACTATGGGAGATTGCTTAAGGATGCTTAGTCATGATGCTTGGTTCTGGAGGGATGAGTTAGACGCTGGGATGGATAAAACAAGTGTCCTAGAAGAAATGAGGCTCACTATTTTATTTTAAAGGCCAATGATATGCTGAAGCAAGCTGTGTGAGGGCAGAGGTGGTGTGAATTTCTTCTGTGTACTCTTTTCGTCCCTCCATACTTACATGCCTAAAGTAAGGACTCAATAATGGTTGAATGAGTAATGAGTGTATTATCCATTTGTCTTTTCTTCTCCTATAGCTTTCTTTTCTCCAATGGTAGAAGGATACGTTTGACCAGTGAGACTAGTTTTGACCTAGGTTTAAGGGTCAGTCTTGAACCTGAGAGTCATTTCACTGAGTGTCAGTTTGGGTGTGGTTCCACTCTGGTTGGGTGTCAGGAACTATAATCTGTAGGGTTATGAGGACAGAACTCTGGTCTTGGTACCAGGATTTTCCATGAATCCTGCAGGAATAAAGTTGGCTCTGGTTCTTTCAAATGGAGTGCCTTTCCTTTCGACTACCCAGCACAGACACACACACACACACACACACACACACACACACACACACACCCCACATTCCTGGTGTCCCTTGAGGGCAGGACCCAGATGGCTGCTGATGGAAACCCTTCTTGCTTCCTCTATGCTACCTGCCAGACTTGTCTCTCCCAAATGACCTATTTCTGGACTTTAAATGGATCCCATGTTGATTGTTTTGCCTGGAATGTGACTTGTGCCTGGCTATTTTAGTTATTGGGCTGTCTCTGGCTGACATCTCCCTCATTACCAGCTTCTAAACCGCATCTCCTAACCTCTATTTTCATGTTACCTACAAAGCAGATAATTGTTTTAGGTTTTCATCCAACTTACCTAGTTCTGCTATGATCAACTCTTTCTCACTTGGCCAGGTAACCATGTCATAAAGTAAGCCATATATTAGAGAAACTCAGATGTAGCCCAAAAATCCATTCTCAAATTTGTGTAAACCCAATGCAGACAGCTTTACCCCCGGTAAAGTATCCCTGGAGTGACTTGATTCTACCTCTGGAGCCCACCATCATTCGGTCGACATGAGTATCTCCAGACACACTATTTATGTCCTGCTTTAGAACTTGACAGACTCGGGCATTTGTAATGAACACAATCAGAAATTCTGGAGCTCGCATTCCCCTTTGATCAGGGCTTCCTGTGATAATTCCCCTGTGTGCTGCCTCAGTGAATTCCACATCTATTTCAAGACTGCCATCATTTGGTAGGACCTCCCTTCAAAGAATGTTGTTAATGCAGCACGTACAGATGACAACACCCACCATCTGCATTTCAGGGAAACGGAATATGAAGAAAGATGCTGTTTAAGCTAGGGATTTGCAGTTTCATCAAACTGCTTTGAAATGAGTTTCTTTGCATTTTTCAAGGGCTGTATTAACAATAGAACCACTGAAATATCCCCACAGTGAAGAAGACAGACTAGACTGGCTGGTGTCTGGGTTATAAATACAGCTATCATTGAATTCAGATATATTAAAGTTGATGTTTCCCTTTTGGTTTCCAATTCATTATAAGGAAAGAAAACACTAAGGCCATGGCATCGGTGTAGGTAAGGCCCTAAGACATCCTGACTCAAGAGCTTTCGAACTGCGTGCTAAATTCCCAGATTTCTCATCATTATCTCCAGGGGTGAGACAGGGTAGGGTACAGAGTGTTGAAGTTTTGGACATGACACTGAAATAGCCAAGGCTTTGGGCAAACAGGTCCACTTTTCCTGTTGTACGTGTTAGTGTTTATACCAAGATTTATTTTGAGTAAGACGACTATTATTGTTTAACTAGACTTTTTTTTAGAGTAGTTTTAGGTTTTCAGAAAAATTGTACAGAAAATACAGAGGTACCATACCACAGTGTGGTACATTAGTTACAACGGATGAACCAATATTGATGCATTGTTATTAACTAAGGCTATAGTTTACTGTTGGGTTCACTCTTTGTGTTATACGTTCTATGGGTTTTGAAAAATGTGTAATAGCATGCATCCATTGTTACAGTTTCATACAGAATAGTTTTGTTGCCCTAAAAATCCCTTGTGACCCACCTGTTCGTTCCTCCCCGCAAAATGCTGGTAGCCACCGACCTTTTTAATATATATAAGTTTGTCTTCTCCAGAATGTCATATAGTTGAAACCATACAGCTTTTCAGACTGGCTTCTTTTACTTAGAAACATGCAGCTAAAATCCTTCTATGTGTTTTTGTGGCTTGATAATTAATTTCATTTTATTACTGATGATACTCAATTAAATGGATATGCCAATCTGTTTATTGATTCACTCATTGGAGGTCTTCTTGGTTGATTACAATTTCTGGAAATTATGAATAAAGCTGCTGTAAACATTAATGTGTAGAGGTGCGTGTGTGTGTGTGTGTGTGTGTGTGTGTGTGTCGATATAAGTTTTAAGCTCATTTGGACAAATACTTAGGAGTACAATAGCTGGATCATATGGTAAATCTATATTTATCTTTGTAATAAACTGCCAAATTGTCTTCTTATGTGGCTTTCCCATTTTGTATCCCCAACAGCAATGAATGAATTCTTGGTGCGTCACATTTTTATCTGCATTTGGTATTGCCAGAATGGGATCTCAGCCATTCTAATAGGTTTGTGGTACCGTGTCATTGTTGTTTTAATGTGCAATCTCTTAATGCCGTCTGTATATCTTCTTTGGTGAGTTATCTGTTCAGATCATTTGCTCATTTTTAAACTGCATTGTTTGTTTTCTTGTCGAGTTTTAGGAGTTCTTTGTGTATTTTCAAGACGAGGCCTTTATCAGATATGCGTTTTGTAAATATTTTCTCCTATTCTGTGGCTTATACTCTCATTCTCTTAACAGTGTCTTTGTAGAGCACAAAGTTTGATTTTAATGAAATCCAACCTATCAGTTTTTAATTTCACGAGTTGTACATTGGTGCTGCATCTAGAGAGTCATCACCAAACCCGAGGCCCCCTTTGTTATCTTCTAAGAGTTGTACTTTTGTGATTTACATGCAGATCTGTTCATCAGTTTTCACTTAATTTTTGTGAAAAGTCTGTGTCTCAATTCATTTTTTGCACGTGGATGTCTAGCTCTTGGTTGAATTGGTTGAAAAGACTCTTCTATTTTTGTCGAACGGCCTTTGCCCCTTGGTCAGAGATCATTTGACTCTGTATGTATAAGGGTCTTTTACAGGCTCACAATTCTGTTTCATTGGTCTATTTGGCTATGGTTTTACTAACACACCCTGTTGATCACTGCCGCTTTTTAGTAAATCCTGAAGTTGGGATGAAACGGTTCATTTTCAGAATTACATCGGCTATTCGGCTATTTTATCATCTCTTTCTGCTCTCTTCGATGGTTTATAATTTCTTTCTCTCTGTGTGAGCTTTGATATGCTGTATGTACTTCTTTCAGAGAATTGTTCCAGTTCATCTACACCATTACATTTGCGGGCATACAGGAGTTCAGAATATTTCCTTATTATCTCTTTAATGTCAATGAGGTCTGTCGTGAAGGTCCCCTCTTTCAATTCGGATATTATTAATGTGTGAGAGAACTCTTTTTTTGTGTGTGTAGCCTGGCTATAGGTTTACCAATTTTACTGATCCTTTCAAAGGACCAGCTTATACATTTTATTGATTCTTTCCATTCATTTCTTGTTTTCAGTTTCATTGATTTTTGCTCTACTTGTTATTATTTCTTATCTTCTACTTACTTTGAATTTAATGCGCTCTTTTTAGTTTCTTAACATAAAATCTTACATTATTGATTGTACATCTTTCCTTCTTTTCTAACATATACATCCAGTGCTCTACATTTATCTAAGTTTTTGCTACATTGACGCATTTTGATAAGTTGTTATTTTCATTTTTGTTCAGTGAAAAGTTTTTTTTTTAATTTCCCTTGAGACTTCTTCCTTGACCCATGTGTTATTTCTAACAATTTTGTTTAATACCCAAACATTTTGGGATTTTCTAGCTATCTTTCAGTTATTGATTTCTAGTTTAAATCTATTCTGGTCTGAGAGCCTACTTTGGACCGTTTCTATTTTTTTAATTAAAAAATTAAAAAAAAATTTAATTTATTTTTGAGAGAGAAACAGAGCATGAGCGGGGGGAGGAGCAGAGAGAGAGGGAGACACAGAATCGGAAGAAGGCTCCAGACTCCGAGCTGTCAGCACAGAGCCCGACGCGGGGCTCGAGATCATGATCTGAGCTGAAGTCAGACACGCACCCAACTGAGCCACTCAGGTAGCCCTCTTTTTTTAATTTTTAAAAAGTGTCTTTTGTAACTCAGAATGCAGCCTATCTTGGCATATCTCCCATGTGAGCTTGAGAAGAATATGTATTCTGTTGTCATTAGGTTAAGTATTCTATGAATGCAGATTAAATCCAGTTCATTAATGGTGCTTCTCTGTTCAATTATATGATTTATTTTCTTCTGATGGGCCTGCCAATTACTGAAAAAGGAGGGTTAGAGCCTTCAAATATAATAGTGAATTTGTCTATTTCTCCTTCAGTTCCATCAGGTTTTTTACCTCGTGTATCTTGATGCATTGTTTTCAGATACATACACACTCAGGGTTGTTATGTCTTATTGGAGCATTGGCCCCTTTATTATGTACTGCCTCTCTTTCTTCTTGATAATTTTGCTTGCTCTGAAGTCTGCTTTGTCCAAAATTAATAGAGCTACTTCAGCTTTCTTTTGATTAATATTATGATGGTATCTTTTTTTTTCATTCCTTTATATTTAATCTATCTGAATTTTATATTTAAAATGGGTTTCTTGTGGGCAACATAAATACTTTAGGCTAGTTTTCTTATTCAGTCTGATAGTCTCTGTCTTTTAATCGGTGTATTTAGATCATTCATACATATTATTTTTTATTTTTCCAATTGTTTTTATTGTGGTAAAATACACCTAACATAAAATTTACCATCTCAACCATTTTTTAAAAGTTTGTTTATTTATTTTGAGAGGAGGGAGGGGCAGAGACAGAGGAAGAGAGAGAGAATCTTAAGCAGGCTCCATGCTCAGTGTGGAGCCCAATGTGGGGCTCGATCCCATGAACCATGAGATCGTGACCTGAGGCAAAATCAAACAGTCAGATGTTCAACCCCCTGACCCACCCAGGCGCCCTTCCATCATTTTTAAGTGTACAGTTCAGAGATATTAAATATGTTCGTAAAGTGCTATCATCACCACTACTCATCTCCAGAACTCTTTTATCTTCTAAAACTTAATAATGTCCTCAATATTCATGCCTATTTCATTAGACGTGAAAATTTCTTTATTTTTAAGACTGAATAATATTCCATCGTATGCATGTGCCACATCCTGCTTAATCATTCATCCATCAGTGGACACGTGGGTGCTTCCACATGTTAGCTGTTGTGAATAACGCTGGCATGAATGAACGCACAAATATCTGTTTGAATCCCTGCTTTCGATTCTTTGAGGGTTACACCCAGAAATGGAATTGTTGGATTACAAGGCGATTCTGTTTTTAAGGTTCTGAGGAGCTGCCATACTGTTGTCCACAGCAACGATACCATTTTATATTTCCATTGATAGTGCAGAAGGGTTCCAATTTCTCCACATCCTTGCCAACGCTTGTTTTCTGTTTTTTTGATAGTAGCCATACTAATGGGTGTGAGGGATTACTTCGTTGTAGTTTTGATTTGCATTTGGTTAGTGATGTTGAGCATCTTTTCGTGTGCTGTTTGGCCATTGTTGTATCTTCTTTGGAGGAATGCCTGTTAAAATCCTTTGCTTATTCTTAAATTGGGTTGTTTGTTTCTTTGCGGTTGAGTTTTAGGAGTTTTGTATGTATTCTAGGATATGAATCAGTTGTCAAATATATGATCGCAAATATTTTCTGCCATTGTGTGGGTTGCCGTTTTACTCTGTTGATGTGCCTTTTTTAAAGTTTATTTATTTATTTTTGAGAAAGAGAGGAAAGAGAGCTAACGAGGGAGAGACAGAGAGAGAGGGAGACAATCCCAAGCAAGCTCTGTGCTGTCAGTGCACAGCCCCATGCGGGGCTTAATCTCACGAACCAGGAGATCATGACCTGAGCCGAAATCAAGAGTCAGATGCTTAACCAACTGAGCCACCCAGGTGCCCCTGTTGATGAGTGTGTGGATGCACAAACTTTTATGAAGTCCCATTTGGCTCTTTTTCTTTTGCTAACAGTGCTTTCGCTGTCATATCCAAGAAATCACTGCCAAATCCAATACTATGAAATTTTTGCACTTTGTTTTCTTTTAAGAGTTTTATAGTTTCAGGTCTTATATTTGGGTCTTTGATTGATCTGGGAATAATTTTTGTATATGGTGTTCAACTTTATTCTTTTGCATGTAGATATCTAGTTTTCCCAGCACCATTTGTTGAAAACACTGTTGTTTCCCCCTTGAAGGGTCTTGGCATTCTTGTCAAAATCACTTGACCATATATGTAAAGGTTTATTTCTTTTTTTTTTTAATTTGTTTTAATGTTTATTTATTTTTGAGACAGAGAGAGAGAGAGAGAGAGAGAGAGAGAGAGAGAGGCAGAGGCAGAGAGAGAGGGAGAGAGGCAGAGGCAGAGAGAGAGGGAGACACAGGACCCGGAACAGGCTCCAGGCTCTGAGCTGTCAGCACAGAGCCTGACACGGGGCTCAAACTCATGAACCACGAGATCAAGACCTGAGCCAAAGTTGGACACTTAACGACTGAGCCATCCAGGTCCTCCATGTAAAGGTTTATTTCTGAGTTCTCTATTTTATTCCATCAATCTCTTTACAACAATACTACACTATTTTGATTATTATAGTTTTGAACTAAATTTTGAAATTGGGAAGTGTGAGTCTTTTATGTTTCTTTCTTCTTTTTCAAGATTGCTTCGTCTATTAAGAGTCCTTTGAAATTCTGTAAATTTTAGAATGGGTTTGCTATTTAGAATTTAGAATTCTAGATTTTAGAATGGGTTTGCTATTTCTACAAAAAACATCATTGGGTTGTTTGTAGAGATTACACTGAATCTGTAGATTACTTTGGGTAATACTGACATCTTAACAACGTTAAATCTCCAAATCTATGAACACGAGATATATTTCCATTTACTTATGTATTCTTTAATTTCTTTCAGTTAGAGCTTTATAGTTGTTTGTGTGTGTGTAAATCTTTCACCACTTTGGTTAAGTTAGTTCCTTAAGTATTTTATTTTCTTGATGTTAATGTAAATGGAATTGTTTTCTTAGTTTTCTTTTCCGATTGTTCATTGTTAGTGTTTATAAGTACAACTGGTTTTGAGTGTTGATTTTGTACCTGCTACTTTGCTTAATTTATTTCTTTTAACAATTTCTTTTGTGTGGAGTCTTTAGGGATTTCTGCCTATAAAATCATAACATCTTCAAACAGAGTTAATGTTACTTCTTGCTTTCCAATATCGATTCCTTCTATTTTTTTCTTGCCTAATTTCTCTGGCTAGAATTTTAAGAGTGTGTTAAATAGAAGTGGTGAAAGCAGGCAGCCTTTCCTTGTTCCTGATCTTAGAGGAAAATCTTTTATTCTTTTACCATTGAGTATGATGGTTCCCTGTGGGTTTTTCATATATGGCTTTTATTATGTTTAATTTCCTTCCATTCCTACTTTTTGAGTGTTTTTTTTTTATCATGAAAAGACGTTGAATGTTTTCAAATGACTTTTCTGCATCAATTGAGATAATCATATGGATTTTTCCTTTTGATTTCCATAAGATTCTCTTAATGTGGTAGATTACATTGATTTTTCTTATGTTGAAATATCCTTGCATTCCAGGAATAAATCCCACTTGGTTATGGTGCCTTTAAATATGCTTTTGCATTTGGATTGTTGGTATTTTGTTGTGGATTTTTGCATTAATATTTGTGAGGTATATTATCTGTAGTTTTCATGCACTGTCTTTGTCTGCCTTTGGTAGTAGAGTACTACTGACCTCAAGGAATAATTTAAGAAGCAACACTCTCTTTTTGTTCTTTGGAAAAGTTTGAGAAGAATTGGAGTTAGTTCTTTTAAAACTATTTGGCTGATTCATCAGTAAAGCCATCAGGTTCAGGACTATTTTTTGTTGGAAGATTCTTCTTTACTGATTCAATCTCTTTACTAGTTACAGATTTATTCAGATTTTCTATTTCTTCATAATTTAGTCTTGTGAAATTCTGTGCTTCTAGGAATTTGTCCATTTTATCTAGTTTATAAAATTTGCTGGCACAAAGCTGTTCATAGGACTCTCTATAATTCGATTTATTCTTACAAATTAGGTGGTAATATCCCCATATTAATTTCTGATTTTTATTAATTTGAGCCTTCTGTATTTTTTCTTCGTCCATATAGTTAAAGGTTTGTCTATTTTGTTGACTCTTTCAAAGAACCAACTATTGGTATTATTGATTTCCTCTATTGTTTTTTTATTCTCTATCTTATCTCTGTTCTTATTTGTATTTTAGCTTTTCTTATGCTAGCTTTGAATTTAGTTTTTTTCTTCTTTTTCTAGTTCCTCAAGTTATAAAGTTAGGTAATTAATTTGAGATCTTTCTACTTTTTAAAATAAACATTTATACCTCTGATTTTTATCCTCAACACTTCTTTTGCTGTGCCTCATAAGTTTTGGTGTGTTTTGTTTCATTTGTAGTTCTCTCTAAGTATTTTCTAGTTTCCCTCATGATGTGTTCTTTTATTCTACTGGTTGTTTAAAGATGTGTTATTTGCTTTTCACAAATTTATAAATTTTCTAGTTTTCCTTTTGTTGTTGATTTCTGTCTTTATCCTGTTGTGGTTAGAAAAGATGTTTTGTATGGTGTCCATCTTTTTAAATCTATTGAGATTTAAGTTTTAGCCTAACATAGAGTTTATACTGGAAACTGTCCCGATGCCCTTGAGAATAAAGAGCATTCTATTGTTGAGTGTTATATACATATCTATTAGATGCAGTTGATTTATTGTATTGTTCAAGTCCTCTATTTCCTTACTTACGTTCTGTCTAGTTGTTTTATCCATTACTGAGAATGGGGTATTGAAGTCTCAAATTATTACATAATATCTCTCCCTTTAATTCTGTGAATTTTTTCTTTTATATATTTTGATGATCTGTTATTAAGTGTGCAAATATTTATAATTGTTATAACTTCTTGCTTTATTGAAACCTTTATTAATATGCAGTGTCTTTCTTTTTCTTTTGTAAATTTTTTTTGGATTTAAATTCTACTTTGTCTGACATTAATGTAGTCCCTCCTGCTCTCCCTTGATTATGATTTACATGGACTAGCTTTCTTCCATCTTTTCACTTTCAATGTATTTGTATCTTTAGATCTAAAGTGAGTTTCGGAGCACATGGGTGGCTTAGTTGGTTAAGCGTCCGACTTTAGCTCAGGTCATGATCTCACGGTTCGTGGGTTTAAGCCCCGTGTCGGGCTCTGTGCTGACAGCTCAGAGCCTGGAGCCTGCTTCAGATTCTGTGTCTCCCTCTCTCTCTGCACGTCCCCTGCTTTCACTTTGTCTCTCTTTCTCTCAAAAATAAAAATAAACATTAAAAAAATAAAGTGAGTTTCTTGCAGACAGTAGTCAGAACATGCATTTTCTGCCAATAATTGCCTTTTGGTCGAAGGGTTTAGTCCATTTACATTTATTTATTTTTAAAATTTTTTTTTAATTTTTTAATTTTTTTAGAGAGAGTATGAGCGGGGGAGGGGCAGAAAGACAGGGGGACACAGAATCCGAAGCAGGTTCCAGGCTGTACCCCCTGAATGGTGAGAGTATTTGGCTCTGTCAGCACAGAGCCTGACATGGGGTTCAAACCCACAGACCATGAGATCATGACCTTAGCCAAAGTTGGATGCTTAACTGACTGAGCCGCCCAGGTGCCCCGGTCCATTTACATTTAAAATAATTATTGATAAGAAGGGACTTACTTTTGTGATTTTGCAATTTTTCCCATATATTTTATGCTTTTTTGTCCCTCACTTCGTGTCTTACTATCTCCTTATATTTTGATCTTTTATATTGAAATGTTCCAATTCTCTTCTCATTTCCTGCTGTATATATCCTATAGCTATTTTCTTTGTCATTAACATGGGAATGATATTTCACATCCTTATGTTATAGCACTCTAATTTATACCAGCTTAACTTCAATAGCCTACAATACTCTGCTTCTTCATAGTTCCGTTACCGCAATTCCAGCAGTCGGTGTCACAGAATTATGTCTTCATACATTGTGTGTCCGAAACCACAATCTAATAATTCTTTTTCTTGTTGTAGACTGCCTGTGTGCTGATATCAGGGAAAAAGAGAAAAAAAGGAAGGAGGACGTAAAGGATGCTAGCTATTTAAATCCCCCGGAAGTCACTTCCACGGGCAGCAAGTATTTACAACGATGGGAGGAGAGGTGACCACAGTGTCTGCCTGCCTCTGTCTCTGCGCCTCTGAAGTCAGAAGCAGAAATTAGTGATAGAAGCACAGATCCCTAATATTTGGAGGACAGGGACTTTTTGCCCACCCTGGCTCCAAGGTGCTTGCAAGCTGCTCTGGTAATTGTGCATAGCTGCCTGCCACAGGGCTAGGGAGTGGGCCGTGGGCAGCTAGTGCAGAGCTAGGATTTAAAATGGGATGAAATTAACTATAATTTACCATCCTAGCTTCCTCAGGAAGTTGCATGCTCTTTAATAGGGTCCAGAGTTCCCAAGTAGTTATACCAGACAGATTCTGACAGTGCAATTGTTGTCTGGGTGACGAAATAGTATCATGCTTCTTAATCTGCCCTTTTCCCATAATCCTCCTCCAGGCCATTTATATTTAAAGTGATTACCAACAGGGGCGCCTGGGTGGCTCAGTCGGTTAAACGTCCGACTTCGGCTCAGGTCACGATCTCGCGGTTCGTGAGTTCGAGCCCTGCGTGGGGCTCTGGGCTGATGGCTCAGAGCCTGGAGCCTGCTTCCGATTCTGTGTCTTCCTCTCTCTCTGCCCCTCCCCCATTCATGCTCTGTCTCTCTCTGTCTCAAAAATAAAATAAACATAAAAAAAAAAATAAAGTGATTACCAACATAGTTGCACTAATATCTATCATATTAACTTGCGACTCTTTGATTCGTTGGCCCAATTCTTTGTTTCTTTTTCTTTCTTCTACTATTTTCTGCCTTTTCTCGTTTCAACTGAACATTTCATATGATTCCATTTTCTTTAGTGTCTAAATATATCAAATATAGTGTTGTTTTTTTAAAGATTCACTGGGTTTCCAATAAATTGCAAAATCTAAGTTCACTTAGATTTACAATTAATCTAAGTCCACTTTCAAATAACTCCACATTGCTTCACAAACCATTCTGGTACCTTATAAATACAGTATTCTCAATTCATCCCTCTCATACTTTGTAAACATTGCTATCATTCATTTCATTTAGTCATGAGCTATAAATGTCCAATATATTGTTGCTATTATTATTTTGAAAAGCTTTTATCTGTTAATATCTGTTAAGAATAAGAAAACTGAAAGATTTACATTTATACATATTTTACCTATATATATTCTTTTTATTTAAATTTTTTTTGTCCTACAAAGAGAGAGAAAGAGAGAAAGGAAAAGGGTCAGAGGGAGTGAGAGGGACAGAGAGAGAGAGAGAGAGAGGAAACCTTAAACAGACTCTATGGGCAGTACAGAACCCAATGGGAGGCTCAATCCCATAACCCTTGGACCACGACCTGAGCCAAAATCAAGAGTCAGATGCTCAACCAACTGAGCCACACAGGCTCCCTGATATATATTCCTTTTCTAACACTTTCTTTATATAAATTTGACCTATGCCATTTTCCTTCTCTATGAAGACCTTCTTTTAACATTCTTGCAAGAAAGATATACTGACAATTCCCTGAATTTCTATTTTTCCGAGAAAATCTTTATTTGTTCTTCATGTTTGAAGGATAATTTTCTCGGATACATGATTCTAGATTTAAAAAATCAACATTTGCTTTTACTTTATTCTTTTTTTGTGTTCATAATTTCTTAAGAGTTCTCTGATGTAATTTTTATCTTTGTTCCTCTACAGGTAAGGTGCTCCCTGTCCCCCTCCCCCCCACCCCCGGCTTCTTTCTAGATTTCCTTTATGTTCTTCTAACTTTCTTAACTGTGGTTTGGTGTGTAGCATTGATTTTGGAAAATTCTCCGACATTTTTTCAAATATTCCTTCAGTTCCTTTCTCACTTCTGGTATTACTACTGTGTGTGTTACAGGTTTTGTAATAGCCCCACAGTTATTTGTTATCCTGGGTTTTTTTTTTTTCCCTCCATTCCTTTTTTTCCTCTTTACTTTCCAGTTTGGGAAATTGCAGTTGATATTTCTTCAAGGTCATTGATTTCGCCTCAACTATGCTTAGTCTACTGATAAGCCCGTCAAAGCCATGCTTTATTTCTCTTACCATGTTTTTTTTTATTTTTAGTATTTCCTCTTCATTTGTTTTTGTTTCCATCTAGCTCTTTACATTGCTTTTTGTTGTCGCATGTTGTCCACATTTTTCCATTAGAGTCCTTGACATATTAATCAGACATTTTTAAATTCCTGGTCTGATAATTCCCAAATCTCTGCCATATCTGTGTCTTATTCTCATGCCTGCCTTTCTTTTCAGACGATGTTATTTTGTCTTTTAGCATGACTTGTGATTTTTTGTTGAAAGCTGAACCTGACGTATTGGGTAAAAGGAATGGAGGTAAATAAATGTGTAGGGTGAGGTTTTATGTTCAGCTTGCTAGGATTTCCATTGAATTTACTGTTTTCTGTACTTACAAGTGTCAGCGGCTAAAACATCCTCATGCGTTCTTGTTTTTGTCTCCTCTGTTGCCTTTGGGTTTCCATAGAGGCTTCTTCTTAAATTGGTATGAGACTTGCAAGTTCTTTCTGTTATATTCTTGTTATTATACAGGAGCCTGATTGATGTGATGATAATATATGGGGAAACATTCTATAATCCTATGATTAGGTCTCAGCCTCATAGGAGCCTGTGACCCTGGGCTGTGGACTTCACAAAAGTTTCTCAGCTTGTTTTAGCCTCTTTCGCAGGCAGCAAGGCTGACAGGAGCTAGAATTGTATGTTTCCATTTTTAAGGGCAACAGAACACTCAGTACATATTTCAAAATGGTTACTGTTCCCCTTCCCTTGCCAAAAGCAACAGCGAATTTGCTCTAATCTTCAAAGTGAAAACTCGGCAGGAGTCCTAGAGGTATGAGTCATGAAAATGTGCACCCTATCCTTCTCCTAACAAGCCTGGGCCCCAGGAGATTTTATCTCTTCAGCTAGTTCATGCTCAGTCTCCAGTGATTAGTCAATTGCCCTTTGAGTATTCTTAACACTTGCTGGCTCCAGGGGTGGCTCCCAATATCTGTGGTCTTCTGTGTCCACCTGTCTTTCTACCTTTGGAGTAGCAGGTTACCCACTGGCTTTAATTCTCTGATGGACCTAAGAAGGTTTCCTAATTTTCAATTTGTTTACATGTATCTTTTTCTGAGGATGGAAGTAATGACTTCCAAGCTCTTTACGTGTTGCATGGGGGACCACAAGCCCAGCATTATTTTTTAGATGTTTGATAATCATTGATATAGTTCAACATCTTCTTTTTATGAAAGACCAAACTGAACAAAAGAGGTTATATCAGTTGCCCGATATTGCATAAAAATATGATGACTATGTTAGTGAAAAGCATGTCTCTAGACTTAATTTTCTATATGCCAGTGATGAACAATGTGAACAAAAATTAGGAAAAAAATTTCCATTTACAATAGCAACCCAAAGAAGGAAATACCTAGGAATAGATTTAACTAAGGAGGTAAAAATCTTGTACACTGAAAACTATAAAATATTTCTTAAAGAAGTTAAAGAAGACCTAAGTAAATGGAAAAAAATCCCCCTGTCATGGATTGAAAGACATAATTGTTGATATTACCCAGAGTGGTCTGCAAATTCAACACAATGCCAATCAAAATTAAGACTTTTTTTTTCAGAAATAGAAAAACGAATTCTCAAATTCACATGGAATTTTAAGGGGCTTTTAATAGCTAAAACAATCTTGAAAAAGGAGAACAAGTTTAGAAAAGTCATACATTCTGAATTCAAAACTTACCACAAAATAACGGTAATTAAAACAATGTAGGACCGGCATGAGAACACATAGATGCTTCACCGACTGAGCCACCCAGGCACCCCATGAGAACACATAGATGAATGGAGGAACAAAATGTGGCAAATACATGCAATGGGATATTACTCAGCCAGAGAAATTAATGAAGTTATGATACGTGTCACAACATGGATGGATCTTAAAAATATTATGCTAAGGGAAATAAGCCAGACACAAAATACCAATATTACATGATTCCACCTACACGAAACATATAGAATATCCAAATTTGTAGAAGCATAAAGTACTTTAGAGGTTACCAAGAGCTTAGGAAAGGGAGAATCGTGAGTTATTGCTTAATGGGTGCAGAGTTTTTGTCTAAGATGATGAAAAATTTTGTAAATACATAATGGTGATAACATTGTGAATGTAATTTATAATACTGGATTGTAAACTCCCCTTCTCCTCTTCTTCTTCTACTCCTCTTTTTCTTCCTCCTCCTTTTCTTCCTTCTTCCCCTCTTCCCTCACTTCCTCTTTCCCTTATCTATCTTCTTCTAATAGCTTTATTGAGGTGTATTGTTCCTATTATAGAATCCATCCATTTCAAGGGTTACAATTCAGTGATTTTTAGTAGCTTTACCAAGTGGTTCAATCATCCCTATAAATAAGTTTTAGGGTATTTTCATTCCTTTGATATGATTATTCATACCCATTTATAGTCAATCCCTGCCTCTCACCTGCTCAGTTTCTGCCCCCAGTCCCAGGAAATCAACCTATTTTCTATCTCCATAGATTTTATTTTTCTAGATATTTGAAATGTAAGGGTACAATATGTGGTCCTTTGTGTGTAACTTCTTTCGCCTCGGATACTATTTATGATGTTGATCCACGACAGGCATGTATCAGTAGTTGGTTTCTTTATATTATCGAATACTATTCCATTGTAAGTTATACTACATTATCTTTCTCCATTCACCAGTTGGTGAACATTTATATTGTTTTCGGTTTGGGCTATTATGCATAATGCTGCTTTGAATAGTTGTGTGCAAGTATTTTTGTATATATGCTTTCATTTTTCTTGGGTGTATAACCTAGAAGTAGAATTTCTAGGTCATAGGAAATTTTTTTGTTTAACTTTTTAAGACACTGCCAAATTGTTTTACAATCTAGCTTCACCATTTACAGTTCCACCAGCAATGTACCAAGTTCTCACTTCTTCAAAACTTAGCCATTATTTTATATATTATCCGTTACAGTCATTCTCATATGAGTGAAGAGGTATTTCATTGTGGTTTTAATTTGCATTTCTCTAATGACTACTAATATTGAGCATCTTTTTGTGTGCTTATGAAGCATTTGTATATCTTTGGATAAATGTCTGTTCATATTTCCCCCCCACTTTTTGGTTGGGTTGTTTGTCTTCTTACTATTGAGTTGTAGGTATTCTTCGTAAATTCTGAATATAAGTCTTTCATCAGGTATGTATTTTGCAAATTTTGAGTTGTCAGATGAGAAGATCTTGGAGGCCATTGAGTGTGAGCTGACAACGTGGGAAACACTAGAACACAGGATGCCACACGCTATGGCAACCACAGCTCTTTTTTCACAAATAGCACTTTTTTCTAATAATGTGTAATTATGTCAAAACTCAAGTTGTAGGGTGTCTGGATGGTTCAGTTGGTTACATATCTGACTCTCGGTTTTGACTTAGGTCATGATCTCACAGTTCGTGGATCGAGCCCCATGATGGGTTCTGTGCCGACAGTGCAGAGCCAGCTTGGGGTTCCCTCACTCTGCCCCTCCCCTGCTCACATGTGCATGCTCTCTCTCTCTCTTTCAAATAAATAAATAAACTTAAAAAAATCAAGTTGTTTATATTGTTAAGTGGAGCCACTGAGTGTCTCTGGGAGGTCAAGAGCCATGCCGAAGTTGTTCCCTGCTATATTTGGAGGTGATGTGGGGTTGGGGGGGGGAGGAGGGAAGTGTTTTCTTGTATCATTTGACAACAAAACAAGCTCTCAAAGAAACCTTCCAGCAAAATTACAAATAATTTTGATAAAATGTCTTTGAATGTACGTAGACTATTTATAATTAGGATCCTAATATACACAGCATCCTAACATAAACAGCATCCTAGATTTTTACCCAAATTGTAAGCCTAATGCATTACTTTACCATTTTTGTGAATCTGCTTCCCTGTTTGCTTTGACCATCTCTCTTTTCAGTGGGAACATCATGCAGAGAAATACATGTGAGACTAAAATGTTAGAGAAGCCTTGTGGAAATCCCAAAAGATGACCTGTGCAAATGTTTTAGTTCTTCAGAGAAAATCTAGGCAATTAAAAGCATCAGGTCAATAAAATTCCATTCCATTGATGAAATTTCTATTTTCCTGTGTTAAATTTATGGATTCTTACTTCTTTCCTCACTGAAAAACTTTAAACATGCATTGGAGTAAGGAGGTAAGCATGTGACCCAGGATCACACCATGGGAAGTCTTCTTATTTCAGAGAGGGGAAAAATAGTTATAATTGAAATTGCAAGCATATTGTTGAGTGTACATGGAAACAATTAGGTATGTTGGGGCACATAATTCCTGCTGTTATTTTATTTTCTTCATTGCTCTGGGTCAATATAAGATCTCCATTTTTCATATAGATAGAAAATAAAAACAAAGACACTGTGGGCATAAACCAAAAGACCTACTGTTGCTCAAATTACCACCACACACACCCTATTTTTATGGCCTTCCCATTCCTCTAACTTTTTTTTTTTAAAGCATTGATCTACAACTAATACACTCAGAAGTCCCTTGAAACAAGATTCTCATGAAAATCAAATCAAGATGGAATAGAAAAAATGGTAGAGATTATTCATACTTCTGGCCTGAATTCTTTTAGGTCTTTGGCATTTCTCTTCTTAAAATAACTCAGACTAAACTTCTAATTATTGATTTGCACCAATAATACCCATGTGAAGAATAGTGGAGGTAATTAATCACCCAGCGTTAGATCCAGGAATACTGAATCGGAAAAAAAATACCATTACACCTTACCTTAAGTTAAATGTGTGTTCTCAAAAGCTTGTTTATTATTTTTAATAAACTGAGTGGTTTTAAATACATGAAGCGTTTTGTGTATTTAGAAACAGGCTGCAGTGGGTCATAAGAAGCGATCAAATGCAGTATTTCAGGGTTGATAAGGGCATTCTGATGGGTTTGTTTTGTGAATATGGAGTTTAGCATGTGCTACTTGGACTAGTGGCATGGCTGTTCCTTTATGTGCCAGAGGGGGTGCTCTTCACACCCATGGTGGAGGGAGAGGGGACAAATAATGAGGGAAATGGTCTTGCAGGTGTCATAACTTGGGAATCCTCTGATGGCCCCTCGTCCTCCCCATCCAGTGATCCACAAAAGTGTAGAAGCAATAGATGTTGGGAGAGAAAGTGTCATCCTCTTGAAATCTTCTCTAAGTTGAACCCTTTTTGGACACCAACCAAGCTGAAAGCAGAGGCTGATAAACATCTCAAAGCAGGACCACATTTTGACTTTGTGAAACTAACATATTCCCTTATGCCCCATCCAGTGGAAGAGACTTTTTCACATGCATGGGCTTTTGGGTGCCCTATGTGTGGGTCTACATCTCAAGTTAAATCTGTATTATCTCTATCTACTCCTTCTTGTCTATTTCTTAGATCTCACCAGTCTTTCCTTCAAAGAGCCTCTTCATACCTGTTAATCTACTTTCCTCTGCCAATCATCTCCCTGGCTCCTCCGAAGAGAAAGGAGCCATAAATCCTTGATCCCTTAATGTAGCTTAAAAGTCTTAGCTGTTCAGAATTTGGCTTCCTTTACCCAGATTTTTCTGGTACCAGATAGGGCAGGGGTAGGATAAAGGAAATGATGATGCTTTGATTCCAGTTCTATTTATTTACTAGAGAGATCTGTAGATGGTTCACCAAAGATCTTAGATTAATCTTCTTGCCACTGTGAGATTTATTTTCTTCCTAGGAAAACAGAGAGATTAATGGGACTTGATGAACATAATTTTGCACAAACTCCTTTAGTTAAATCACTTCTTGGAAAATGATTACTGAGAGCTTGTTTCCTTCCTGAGTTTACTTATGCTCCAAGAGTCCTCTATATTGTGGATAATATCTCTCACTTAAACAGAATGAATGGATTCTCACTAAAAAAAGCATCCACTTAATTGGAGTATGAAGGTGGGAAATAGTTCTCACTTAGTTTTTCCTTTCATGTATGTAATGCCGTAACCCACTTCCACTTTTTAGAGTATAACAGGTCACTTTGTTTTAAAGTTTTCAAATTAGCCTCTGTGAACCCCCAAGTTCAGATGAGAGGGAAGTTGAGCCTCTCCAGGGAGAAATCATCGGTTCAAAATTTCAAGGACTTAGTCTTCAGGGACCAGTCCTGTTCACAATCTTTTGTCTTGAGCTATGTGCAGAATTGAATCAGCCTGCTCTTGGGGCCCTTTTATTCTAGGTCCTGGTTGACCTGATTTTGGGGCTCTGAGAAAGACTTGGTGATGCAGACAACTGCAGAAAACACAAGAATTCCTCGTGAACAGGAGGCCCCTTCTCTTTAGTGTCCTGCTTGGCCAAGGTTGTGTCATCTTGGGCGTTAGAGCCTTTCAGGTGATATTTGTAAGCTTAGCCAACTTCATGGATATTGTTGGTCAATTACCCACCCTCGTGTCCTCCTCACTCACTGGGCTAGCATCCTTTCTTTTCTATTCCTTTAATCCTTTAAATTCTTGTCTCCTTAGAATATTTGCACAGATGATTCCTCTTCCTGGAAAGTTTTTGTCCCTCAGATTTGCATGGCTGGCTCATTGTCACTGAGATCTCTGATGTCAGGCATGGCATCACTCTATTCATTCTCTGCATTTGTCACCATCTGATACGTGTGTTTGTGGTTTGCTGTCTACTTCTCCCAGTAGAAGGTAAGCTTCTTAGGAGCCTTGCCATAATCTCTTTAAATTCTGTGTTCTTTTTTTTTTAATGTTTGTTTATTTATTTTGAGAGAGAGAGAGACAAGGAATCCAAAGCAGTCTCCAAGCTCTGAGCTGTCAGCACAGAGCCTGATGCAGGGCTCAAACCCACAAACTGTGAGATCATGACCTGAGACGAAGTTGGCTGCTTAACTGACTGAGCCACCTGGGCGCCCCTAAGTTCTGTGTTCTCAGTTTACAGAACAGTGTCTGGTATGGAATACGTAAATATTAGCCATTTTTGGAAGAAAAAAAAATAGCTGGGAGTGAAAGAGGAGATAGAAAATTTGTGGAATTACATTTATGGGAAAATAGTTTTTCATCATTTCTCTAAATAAAGTTCTTTCTGCCTTCTATTTCTCTATCACCTCTTTCCCACACTCCCTCTTTTTTCCCCCTCCTTTATTAATTTGGTCTTTATTTGTACATCAAAAACGGAGGCAGGTAGACCCCAGAGAACAACACATGGAAAAGCTAGGCATTGTTATTCACTCTCCAACACATTAACAGAGTTACAATGCTGTTATCTCATTGTAAATTATATGTTTATTTTTAAAGTTCATGTATTTATTTTGAGAGAAAGAGAGAAAGGGAGAGGGAGAGACAGAATCCCAAGCAGGTTCTGCGTTGTCAGCACAGAGCTTGATGAAGGGCTCAAACTCATTAACCAGGAGATCATGACCTGAGCTGAGATCAAGAATTGAATCTATGACTGAGCCACCCAGGTTTTCGGTAAATTATATTGTTTATATTAACCAGATATATGTAGCTAACAGTGTAAGGTGTTTATTTATTCTGATATTTACCTCTGTATTTGTAAATCACATTATATTTTATATATTGGATTTTACTTTATTAAAAAATTTACAAAAAATTTAATGTTTATTTTTTGAGAGGGAGAGAGAGAGAGAGAGAGAGAGGATGAGTGGGGGAGGGACAGGGAGAGAGGGAGACACAGAATTCGAAGCAGGGTCCAGGCTCTGAGCCATCAGCACAGAGCCTGATGCGGGGCTCGAACCTATGAATGGTGAGATCATGACTTGAGCCGAAGTCGGTCGCTTAACCAGCTGAGCTACCTATGTGCCCCTATGTATTGAATTTTAAAATTTCATATATCATCTATTAGTGTTTAGTTTCTCACTTTCCCTCACTTATATTTACCCCCCCTCCTCCTAATATTGCTAATTGTATTCACACGGTTATGCCTGGGAAATAAGTTTCATGACAGACATTTATGTTGGAATTCCATCCCCGTATCAGAAGGCACGTTCCATGGTGTTCTAGCCTCCACTGTTCATTCCAAGAAGTATACTACCATTCTCAGTTCTTTGAAACTCACTTTATGCTTCAATCTTTTATTTACTTCTTTTCTCCAAAGTGCTTCGAATATACTAAATGTTACAGATAATATGATTATATCCACGTTCTCATTACTAGCTTAAAAACACAGTGTAACACAGGGACGCCTGGGTGGCTCAGTTGGTTAAGTGGCCAACTTTGGCTCAGGTCATGATCTCATAGTTTGTGGGTTCAAGCCCCGCGTCAAGCTCTATGCTGACAGCTCAGAGCCTGGAGGCTGCATTGGATTCTCTGTCTCCCTCTCTGTCTGCCCCTCGCCTGTTTTGCTCTCTCTCTCTCTGTCTCTCAAAAATACATAAATAAATGCTAATAAAATAAATAAAATAAAAATACAGCACAACACAGAGTACAATTTCAAATTCCATGCCTACCACTTCCTAATCTCGTTTCCCTATATTATTTTTGCAAAGGTAATCATAATTGGTAGTTTAATATTCCATGCCTTTTTACTTTTATCCTCTAAGAACATATCCATAAACAATATATGGCATTGATTTTCATGTAGTCAAACTTCATAGACATGATATCATATTATATATTATGTTCTGGAACTTATTTTTTTCTCATTATGTCTGTCAGATTTATCTGTGTTGGCACAGTACCTCCACTGCATATTTCCCCTATAATTAAAAAAACCAAGTTTCCACAACAAAATGGCCCATCAAATAACTACGGTAATGACTGCTACACTGAGGCACATCGTTGTGATATTTTAGAATGCTAGATATGGGATTCTAAAAGCTTCTGGGGAGAAAAATTAGGTCATTTGGTGTGCTGGACATTTTGTTCGTCCTTAAATCCATTCCTGCTCTTCTGTGCTCCAGGGGGCTGAAAGCCTGCAAACTGTTTTTTTGTTTTGTTTTGTTTTGGTTTGGTTTTTTTTGGCTCTTTGACAGCTGGGTTCTGATAATGCTCTGCCACAGAAGACATTGGCACAAGACTGGAAGGAAGAAAATAGCCATACTACTTCTAGTGAAAGCCCCAGCAGTGGCTTTTGATGGCCCCGGCAGAAGCTGCATGGACTCCCCAGGGATGCAGAGATTGTGCAGGCTCAGGGGTCCTGCAGGGATGATGGTAGCTCCCTCATCTGCATCACACTCACCCCTCTTTGGCTGCTGCAAGACTTCCTTTTACTCCTTTGCTTCTGTACCTCTTCAGTCTCCTAGTAAGCAAATTCCCTGCATTCAATACATCTCTGTTTTCTGACTTTTCCTTGACAGATGCACTTAGTTGCTGACTCCTAAAAAACAGCCTTTCAGAAAAGTGTCTCTAAAAATTCTCCCATGGTATACACCTAGAAATGCTGGATGAAACATAAGCTTCCTTTCAAATGGGTTAGTAGAAAGGAATGTAAGAGGACTGTTCACAGGCCAAAAGCAAGGTGAGACGTGAAATTTCACAAAGTTTGAATAAACCAAGCGCTAGTGAGGATTTGGAGTAACTGAGTGAACGTTACCTATTGGAAGGTGTAAAGACTAATACAACTACATTGAAAAGCACTTACCAATGGCCAGTCAAGTTTAAGCTAAGCGTTTCCTCAGGGCCCTGCAACTCTACCTCTGCTAATCGTGTTTCGTTCTTCTTTAGTTCTTTCTATGCATTCCCTAGAGAAATTCTCTCGTATGTGCCCGAAGAGAAATATACAATGAAGATCATAGCAGTGTGGCTTAAAACAGTGAAAACTGGTATACTCGTCAACAGGGCAATTGATTAAGAAATTGTTCTCTAGTAAGGAGGACAATACAAAGCTAAAGATAAGGAATATGATAGGTGTCGACATTGATGAATCTCACATACGTGATCTCAAGAGAAAAAAAAAAATTTGTAACTAGCTTGTGACTATTATATCTTTATGTACCATTTTAAAGCATCCAAAATAATGCTCTATGTTGTATATGAATATGTAGATACATAGTAAGAGTATGAATACATGTAAGAACAGGTATATAAACCCTACATACCAAATTCAGAATACTGATTAGTTCTGAGGAGAAGCAAGAACCGTTGGATAGATTAGAGGCACATGGGAAGGAAAAACAAAATGTAATCATCTTCAAAGCAAACAAAACTTTATTATATTTTCATCAAAAATGTCGTTAAAATTCATTCAAAAGTCAAAACGTCAAGGGGTACCTGGGTGGCTCAGTCGGTTAAGCGTCCGACTTCGGCTCAGGTCATGATCTCACACTCCATGAGTTGGAGCCCCACGTTGGGCTCTGTGCTGTCAGCTCAGAGCCTGGAGCCCGCTTCGGATTCTGTGTCTCCCTCTCTCTCTGCCCCTCCGCTGCTCATGTCTCACCTCTCTCTGTCTCAAAAATAAATAAGAACATTAAAAAAATTTAAATAAAAAAAATAAAAAACGTCAAAGCGCCAAAAAGCTCTTTCCTTTTACAATATCTATTAGAAATAAAAGAGAAACACAAAAGGTACTATCGAAATTTAAAACTAAAATTATATCAATAAAGCTGAAATATTTTCCTACTTTTTGAAACATTAATTAAATATTGTTACATGTATTTATAAAAATTAAAACTGTTTTTTGATTTAGAGCTCAGGGCTCCTCTCTTTCTTTGCCAATGCCAGAGAAGGCGTCCCACTTTATTTACACTTCATCTGTATTCACAATTGTTCAAATTTAAGCTTAATGCAAATTTGTTTAATGCCGCAAAAATGGTCCTTAGCATTAAGGGCAACTGTTGTGTGGACCTTGTTAATTTCTATACAAATTCACTCTGGAAACACAAGTTGGAACAGGAAGAGAGGTTGAAAACTGGACTAATGTTGGGCACTATGCAAAACTCTTACTGCGTTTTATCAGAGACTAAAATACTGACAAGTGAATTAAGTTGGGTTTTCACTTTCCCAGGTGATTTTACCATTCCAAACACTCTCCTCACTTCCAAGCCATGTGCGTCCCCATTTTGGCCCTTCACAACCTGCAGGCCTTTGTATCCAACCCCAATGACAGAGGCACCCGTGTGTTCTTTTTTAATAAACGCATTCCTTTGTGTTTGTGATTTGTGAGCCCAAAGCATCGGGTCCAACACAGGGGCTCCTATTGCCAGGATCTAAAGGTGGTGCAGTTAAAAATAATTTAGAATCAGGATAATTAAGTCTACTTGATTTCTAAAATCTTAGAAAATAGTCACAAATCTTGAGCTGGTCAATCAATCTGGTATTTCCATGCAAATTCAGAAAATGAAAATACTAAGTCATTTAAAAAAAATGTTTTTAATGTTTATTTATTTTTGATCGAGAGAGAGGGAGAGAGATAGAACACGAGCAGGGGAGGGGCAGAGACACACAGAATCCAAAGCAGGCTCCAGGCTCTGAGCTGTCAGCACAGGGTCCAACACGGGGCTTGAACCCACAAACCGTGAGATCATGACCTGAGCCAAAGTTGGACGCTTAACTGACTGAGCCACCCAGGCACCATTAAGTCAATTTTTAAAAATGAAAATGAAGGAAGTATACGTTGAAATAATAATGGATATTTTCCCCAAAAGATTATTTTTTTAAATCCCGTTTTTATGTTTGAGTCAGTCTCAAATAATAACAGCAACGCAAAATGTCTCAAGGACTCTGATAAGGGTTTGGATGTGTCATCTCTTTAGCCCTTAGACCATCCCTGTGATGTTGTTCTTTGGGGCCCAGTGGTCAGTAGTACTGAAATTCAAATAGAAGCTACGTGATTTCAAAATGTTTTCTCTTAACCACCGTCAAGCTGTGGGTCCTTGAGAGTATAGTTTTTTATTGTACAATGTTGTGAATGTACTAAATGCCACTGCATTACGTACTTCAAAATGGTTAATTTCATGTTATGTGAATTTCACCTTAATAAAAAAGCCGAATTCATGACTTTAGTTTTCTTTCATTCTAAAGTGATTTCCGCACTTACATTATCTCCATGCCAAACCATTATGTCTGCTATGGAATTGCACTTTGGAGCCCTTGTAATAAAATGAGATGGCATTTGAACACAATTTGATTGATCTTATGCAAGTTAGAATTGTAAAAAAAAAAAGCAATTGATATGTGCAAATGTATGTGCACTCATATTCACATGTATACACGCACACTTATGCTTTGTGGTTGTATGCGTGATGGACTGGATGATGAGGACGGGGTAAGAATGAGACTAGAAAGGAAGATGCATGTGTGGAAATTCTTGTGAGTGACCTCTGCCTGGAAGGGACCACATTCACCCAGTTATGCTCGTAGATGTTGCTGGTGGCTCCAGCTTCCAGACTTCGGGCTTTGAGACCAGCTCTGGAGAGGTGACTAAGTGGGGGTGAGGGCTGATGTGCCCCTTGGTGGATGGTGACTGGAAGACTTGGCAAAAGCAGCAAATTTGACCGCCAGGAAAACCACTTAAGACACGTGGTGAGTCTCCCCTTTGGGGAAGTATTTGGCAGGTGACAAGTACACCCTGTGGCATTTGATGACAAAGCACAGAATGAGAGCTCTCTTTAAAAAAATGTTTTAAATTTTGTTTATTTTGAGAGAGAGAGCACGAGCAGGGGAAAGGCAGAGAGAGAAGGAGAGAGAGCGAGAATCCCAAACAGGTGCCGCACTGTCAGGGCAGAGCCTGATATGGGGCTCAAACTCACGAACCATGAGATCATGACCTGAGCCAAAATCAGAAGCTGGACCCTTAACTGACTGGGCCACCCAGGCGTCCTCTTTCATGACTTTAATGTCCATGTCTAGTAGATTATAATTTAGTGAGTTGTTTCAAATATTTTCTGGGACATCTTAAAATAGTACATGCAGTGAGGCATCTTATTTTCTCTACGTAGTTTGACTCATTTGACAATTCAACTGATAGTTTGCCTAACTATTGGGCACCAATTATATACTAGATACACTGGAGAGATTTAAAAAAATATATGTATTTGTTTTGAGAGAGTGAGAGAGTGAGAGCGCGAGCATGAGTGGGGGAGGGGCAGAGAGAGAGAGAGAGAGAGAGAGAGAGAGAGAATCCCAAGCAGGCTCCATGCTGTCAGTGCAGAGCCAGATGACGGGCTCAATCTCACAAACCGTGAGATCATGACCTGAGCTGAAATCAAGGGTTGGATGGTCAACCGACTGAGCTACCCAGGCGCCCCTATATGTGCTGGAGACATTAACAAAATGAGTAAGAAGTTGCATTAGACACGGAGCAGGTGCACATTCTTTATCACACGAAGCACTCCGTTCTCAGATACTTCCAAAAGCTGGAATTATTTTTAAAAAAAAATAGCTGTTATATAAAATCAAGTAGCCCAAATATATGAACGGTTTTGCTAATAGAAAACAAAATCAGTGAATCCCAGCGCAAGCATCTTATCCGACATAATTTACATTGACATAATAAAGCCGCTGGCTCTTTAGCATGGATGACACAACACTAAATATCCACCTATGGCTTGGTAGGGAAAGGCTTCTCACTACTGAACGCCGGAAGCCGCTGGAGTTTCTGAAGGATTGGCTGACCCCAAAATTAACCCACAAGCAGGGAATGATCGGGAGCCAAGGGTACGTTGTTTACGTCCTTCAATGAGCTGGAGTTCATGGTTCCTTGTGGGCAACTTTTCCCTCCCCTTTTAACACTGAAATTTCATGGTGCATTTTGCTTTTTAAATTCCCATGTGAAATATTTAAATACAAAAGAACATACATATAGTGCACGCTATTCAACCACAATAGAAGTAGGCCCGGCAGCTAACATTTTCCTCTCTGGGAGTCATTTTAATCTGGTGATATTTAGGGCTCCGTTAAAACACTTACTGGCACTTGCAAGCAAATTCCCTTTCCGTCAAGGCGCGAGGTTTTAATTTCCCAGTTCTAACGAGAGAGAGTGGCTCAATCACCTGACAGTTTGGGGGTTCATTTTTTCCAGTCGGCTGCGGAGTGAAGAAGAACGACGGCAGCCTGAGGTCCCCTGGCAAGTACAGAAGTGGCGGACCACTCTTCCCAATTAGGGCTCCTTGAGGATGCCATCAATATGCACCAGTGGTTTCGCACTATTTTTTTTTTTTTTTGCCAGAAGCAAATGAATATATTATCCGTCAGCAGAGAGACACAGGGCAAATGGATCTATGAGTCGTGGGTGATTGGGATTCCACGCGTGCGTGGGGGTGTGACTATGCTTCAGAACTCATTTTCACTGATGCTGACAGGCAAGACGGTCCTCAGAGACCTGTCTATCAAACTGCCGCACGCTTTGCAGAAAAATTAGATTACTCATGCACAGACAGAGGGGGTGATGGCAATTTAGGATGGCCCCTTAAATACCAATTACACTTGTATTTACAAAGCAAATTAAACTCACGCGAAGGATAGTGTTCACGGTGGCTACCCGGGCTATGTAGGAACGGGGTTCTTCACTGCTGCTTGAGAACTCATGAAAACACACACACACACACACACACACACACACACAGAGTGTGTACAGTTTTCTCCCCTTGGGGATTTAATTTCGATAACCCGGAGCTCAATCTGTTTATTTTAGTAGCGAGATTTGTTGTTTAATTATTATTGCAATATGCCTAAGTTTGCAAGTCCACTACCTGAATACTTATTATCCGTATCCAAATACCTATTACAAGCGAGGAATTTGCAGGTGGATTCTCTTTGTCAGAGCTGAAGCCGGGGCAGGGATGTGCTCGTGGTGAGGATGTATTCCTGGGCTCTCCGCATTTCATTCACAGTGTTTGCATAGTTACTGAAGACAACAGATGGGTCAAAATCCATCAGACGAACCCGCTGCCGTTGTGTGGAGGCTGGCCAGTTAAACGTATTTTTTTTTTTAAATTAAAATCTACGTTAGCAAATCCTGTGTAATGAAAAATTATATATTGAAGGGGCCATGAAATCGCACTGAAGAGCGAGGTGAATAGCTCTGAAGATTTTAAAAGAAACCACAGAGGCACATGATACTTCTTGGCTGGAAATAGAGTCTGGTGTATGGGGAGGTCGAATATTTCCCAGCACCTCGTGGAGGGCTTTTCACAGGGCTGGATAATGAGAGAGGCTGGCCGGGATAAGATTTCCCTCCTTGTAATGACATGACATTGCTAGGCTCTTTGAAACTCCCAGGGTGTGTTCTGGAATGCTAATTGAGCATTTGGATCCCTATCTAGTGGGGTGTTTATTTGGATTTACTCGTTGTAGCCCGGTGGCAAATTCTGCTTGAGTTTCGTGATCAGCAGAGGGATCACGGAGGATTTCTTGGATTTACAGCTCCCCGGACCATGGCACTTGCAGCCGAGTACCCAACTTTCTTCATGGTTCCACATTCTGGTATCTTGGCGTATATAATCAGCATAGATCTGTTTATCCAGCATTCTGTCATCCAGAAAACTCTATTAAGTTCTGCATCTGTTCTTTGCTGCTCTTGGGATAATTGATGTTCATGATAATGACCCTGAAGCAATTCAGGTGCCTTTTGAATCACTCAGGATTACATTCTACTTTGTAGGGACGGGAGTGAGGGAGTCTCTGGGGGTCCTGAAAGAGGGCAGTGGTTTGAGAGGCACAGCCGTGTCTAGCGTGGGACAGAAAAAGAAGCTTGATAGAGAAAGAAGTTTTCTTTGTTCACTCCAATCTCTTCATCCTTTATGTATGCGTCCCGCCCTCATTTTCTGAATGTGTATACTAGCCAGATACTCTGTGAGGCACCAGAGATACAAAGATGGGCTAAACTCAAACCTTGTCTCTAAGAGACCCTCAGCATAGGGAAGGGGCAGGCTAATTCTCATGAAATGGTGGTCATGAGTCACAGCGTGATTTTGGTATGGACATGTAGGGATGGGCACCTCAATTGGTAAAGCCCAAGGGGTGGGTTGAGTCGGGCTTTTTGATGGAGACAGTGCTCGAAGTGATTCTAAAACCTGAATGGTATTGGAGGGGGTGAAGAGTGCTGGGGCAGAGGGGGGAGGATGAGCAAAAAAGCCCAAGGTCCCGACGCAACACAACGTCTGCTGGGAACTGCGAGCAGTTCAGTGTCATTGGGAGATGATCTGCATTTGAGGGGGCGGTTTATGCAGGTTCCTGGCACCACATAAAGACGCTACACTTCATTTGGAGTCTGTGCGGCCATGACAGGGTTCCAGGCAGTACCTGTTGGGCCAAGTTTTTGTTTTCAGATTGCAGTTTTCTATAACTTTTTTTTGTTTCAGTTGTAGAGCTTTGCCTCTGTTTTGTTTTCCAAGAATAACCTTGGGAACAGACCTACCCCCCGGAGCAGACAAAAGTGGAGGTCTTCTATTGGAAGTAGGGTAATGGCGGTGAGCGTCTAAGTTGGTTTGTCCATCCCTCTACCCACTGAGGTCCCAGGATGTTGCCCCCCACCCCCGGATCTAGGGGCTACTTGGTTATGGAGAGGTGATAGGGATCCAGAGCAAGGTGCTATGAGCAGGGCAAGGGGAGAGGGAATGATTTGAGAAATATTTAGGAGGAAAAACTGGTAGATACAGCAGGGAGCCTTATGAAGACTTTTCCTTGCAAGACTCCTGCAGCTTGACCCTGGGTTCCAGACTCATTATGTGTGATAGTGAGGAGGAAATTCCAGAGAATGTGGAGAAACTTCTTAGTGCTCCTGAGTTCTGAGCCCTTCTTAGAAGAGCTCAGATTCAGGGCCCCTGGGTGGCTCAGTCAGTTAAGCATCCGACTCTTGATTTTGGCTCAGGTTATGATCTCACGTTTCATGAGTACCAGCCCTGTGTCGGGCTCTGGGCTGACAGTACGGAGCCTGCTTGGGATTCTCTCACTCTCTGTCTGCCCCTCTCTCTCTCTTTCTCAAAATAAAATACGCTTAAAAAAAAGAAGAAGCACTCAGTCTCTCTGGGGTGTGAAATGGAGGGGGAGAAATGCTCTGTGATTAGAGAAGGTTTAAAAATAAAGCAACGTCCCAAAACAAGAGAGAAGGACTGTGACTTCAGGTGGCACCAGCACGGGACTCCTAAGACCCATTAGCAGAGGCGTTCCCCGGAGGACTTCCTATGTATAACTGAAAGAACCCAGCATGCAGACACTAGGACAATACTGTCTTATTGCAGGGTCACAGCCAAGGAGAGCCATCCGGTGTCTCTAATTTCATCATTTGTCCATGAAAAGCAAAGGCAGTAACCAAATCAGTAGGTTGACCTCCACCAGGGCCTGTCCTGAATGGGACTGGCCACGTCTTGGGGAAGATTTCCCTTCTCAGTGCTCTAGAAGATCCAGAAGATGGTCGGTACAAGGGTAGTCATAGTGGACTTCCCGCCCATATAGCAAATGGGAGTGTGTACCGATTTTATTGTAATTTATGAAAACGGAAGAGAAACAAGTGTGCAAGCATTTCCAATGTTGTGAACGCTTGTTAGCCTCGCAGTGCATGATTGCTGAGATTCATGAGTAAGGTGAATCAAACAATACTCTCAGGTTTTTAGCTTGAGTCAGTGGTTACATGGAATTATATGCCATAGGAGAATAACGGGAGAAAACGTGAGGGATGGAAAATTCAGTCTGAGAGCATTAAATGTTGGGGGGGGGGACCAGTGGATTCAAGTATCTGAGAGGTGGCCAAATTTGGAGTGTCAGCTCTGGAAGTATGTTATCTGGTCCTGGGTGGAGAATCTCTCTGTCTGCGTCTCAGTTTCCTCCTCTTGAAAATGGACGTCAAACGCACCTGTTGGTTCTTGTATTGGCTAATTCTTTGGCGCTCTTCCTCTGTCCTTGAATCTGGGCAGGATTGTGACTGCTTTAACCAAAAAAGGTATGGCAAAAGTAACAGGATGTGACTTTAGAGGATACATCATAGAAGTCAATGAAGCATCTGTCTTCTCTGTAGGGGACCTCATGTTTGGAGCCCTGAGACCCCCTGAATGACATCTGGCTACTCTGAGGGTGCCCTGCTTGCATGTAGATGCTCTGACTGATAGCTCTCACAGAGGTCCCAGACCACAGTCAGCATCACCTGCCATGCATGTCAGTGAAGATGCTTCCAGGTGATTCTGGCGCCCCAGATACTGACTTGCCCCTGGCTTCCCAGTCTTCCCCATGGAGGTCCTATACATCACGGTGCAGCAACAACCGATCCTTACTGAATTCTGTCTGAATTCTGTATCCATAGAAAAATAAAAGAGTTATTTATCCCACTAAGCTTTGAGGAAATGTTACACAGCCATAATGTATCAGTCTGGGTCATCTGAGAACCAGTTATCAAGAAGGGACTAAGTGTCAAGATATTTATAGAGGAAATAATGCAAAGACAAAGTGCAGAAGAAGCCAGAAGACCCATGGAGAGACACTAGGCCATGGTGCATATCTGTTCCCTACTGAAGGAGAAAGGGAAGGAAGGAGGGAAGGTTGGGGAGATCTGAGCGGTTCTAAGGGAAGTTTAATGAGGCTGCTGGGGAGTCCTCAAGCCAAAGACACCTGTTGTAAGAGGTCCAGGTTCCCTAGAAGCATATCTTCCTTGGTACCCCACCAGCATTCAAATGTGTGGCCCTGGGACACAAGTTGTGATGGATTTCAGAGCCCAGTCAATAGCAGAGATCAGAGAGGAACATTCTCATGGCTATCACAAATTCTAACTAGAACAAATAGTATCTACCTCATTTGAAAATTAAATGATTACCCCCCCCCCACACACACACACACACACACTTCGTGCTTAGAGCATTCATTACCTGATGCATTGCAAATACTTTGAAATAATGAGAGTGGAGGGTCAGGCCATCCAGGAAAAGTACCATAAGAAGAGCTGTTTGCTCTGGATAAAACCATGGGGATATTAACATTTAAGAAGCACTCAGTGCAAGGAGAACCATGAATACATCCAATGGCTGATGTTAGCTGAACACGTACCATGACCAGGGACTGCCTGCCACTGAAATGTAAGCATCAAGAAAACAGAAACTTTTGTCTGTGGAGTTTACTGGTGTATTTCTGGTATCTGGAACAGCCCCTGCTTGGAGGCTAAGGGAGTTATTTAAAGAGAGTAAGGAAAAGTGTTTTAGATAATAAATTAAGCAATGATTGGATTAGAATATTATCATTTTGAAGCCTCGGATGAAATAATGGATCTAGAAAATGACCACCAATAACTGCTAATATCATAAAATGAGAGACAATCTAGTATTATGTAGTGCCTGATGGAAAAACACATTACAGGTTATGGAGTGTGTGTGTGTGTGTGTGTGTGTGTGTGTTCTCATGTATAAAATCAAACTTGAGGACGATCATACATCAGGATCTAACTACAAAGTTAATAGAAACATAAGAAGGAGGGAAATAGGTTAAATAACATTAGATTTTGCAATCAGCAACATTCATACCTTGGGTAACTAAAGGACAGATTCACCCAGTTTTTTTCATTAAATAAATTGTTAGAGAAAAAGAGAGATGTATTTAACCAATTACAATGTACGGACCTTGTTTGGATCTGACTCACACAAATTATTACAAAATGCCTTTGTAATCACGGTGAGATTTTGAACACTTACTTGGATATTTGGGGATATTAAGGACTTACTGTTAGATTTGGTAGTGATATTTAAAAAATGATTTTAAAGGATTTCTATATCTTTTGAAATATTTATTGGTGAAATATTTATTTTTGAAGCAAAATTTATTGCTTCAAAATAAACCGGGATGGGTGGGGGGGGGGAAGTAGGGAAACAACACTGACAATGAATTGAGAGTTCTTGAAGCCAGCTGATAGGTTTATGGGAGTTCATTATACTAGTCTCTCAATTTTCATATATATTTGAAATTCACCTAACTGAAAGTATGGTCAAAGTTAAAAGTAAAGTGTGGGGCATTTAAGCAAAACAAATGAGAGAGTGAATAAAAATGTCAAATGCGGTGAAAGTCTGGGTAGATGAAAACTGGAAGAAGCATCACCTGTCTGACATTAGGAAGCAGTGCCATGACTTGCGCAGTTTGAGAGGTGAATCTGTAGTGACAGATGTACATGTCATGTTTAGATTCTTCTTTGAGGAAGTTCTTTTTTTTTTTTTTAATTTTTTTTTTAACGTTTATTTTTGAGACAGAGAGAGACAGAGCATGAACGGGGGAGGGGCAGAGAGAGAGGGAGACACAGAATCGGAAGCAGGCTCCAGGCTCTGAGCCATCAGCCCAGAGCCCTACGCGGGGCTCGAACTCACGGACTGTGAGATCGTGACCTGAGCCGAAGTCGGACGCTTAACCGACTGAGCCACCCAGGCGCTCCTTCTTTGAGGAAGTTTGAAACAGTAAGACACAACTTGGTTTTGGGAGCTTGAGAGGATCTGTGTCCAGGAATAGAGAGACAGTGTTGAGATGGATAGGTCAAATAGGAGTCTCTAGAAATTGGATGCAAAAGAATAAAACAGGTGAAGGAGTTTGGTGTGAACCAAGGGACATCCTAGGAGGCAGGAACATATAATTCCACTGAAGGGTTGGAATCTGGAAGCCTCTGTGAAGTAGGAAATATGGCTGCTAAGCATGAGCACAATATGGTTGAGTAGGAGTTATGAGTTTCTGGGGTTGATGGCCCAGTTGAGGTTAGAGATCATGAATGGGTTAACCCATTGTGCATGGTTCGTGTGACTTTCATTATGCAGTGTTTGGTCACCCGGAACAGAACCAGGGAGGAAAATACTTCAATCCCTGATGGGAGAGTACAGTACAAGGTGGGTTATGAAGTATGGGGAGGGCTGTTCAGAGACATGCTCTGACCATCAACCCTGGTCTTCCAATAGGGTCCACAAGGAGGAAAGACAGTCAAGGAGGTTAAAGTGGATGATGATGAAGGGATCCAAGGAAGAGGCTGTGGTTAAGTCAATGAGTAAGTGAAGGCACTGGAAGGGCCAGAAATGATGATCAAAAGGTAGAATATCATTTCTTTGGAGTGATAGCAAATTCCGGCATGTGACTGAGTGGAGTCTGGGTCATGGTCATTGGAGTAGAGAAGGTCAAGGACTGGTAAAGACAAGGTAGTGATTAGTCATTGATATGGGCTCTGAGGTTACCCAAGGTGAAATTTGGATGTGTACAAGAGAAGGACAGACGGCAAGATGGCATGGTCCTTTATGAAAGTGTAATAACCAGATGGGACTGTGGTCATTAGGTTTCAAGACCTCACTTGGGTAGTCTCAGTCTAAAAGCCAGATGGATTGACACCTAGTCTGATTGACCCTTTCAAATATCTTTGAGTTTGTATTGTCTCTGTAAAAAAAAATGTGGCTCATTGTGAATCAATTGTGTGTCACACATCGATTGTGTGTTAATTCTACAGTCCCAGAATTATACTCTATGTCAGTTTATCCCTTTGCCTCTCTGAGAAACATAAGTTGAGGCTCTGAAAGAATAAGTGGCTCATGATTATCCTTCCTTCTCTGAGCTGTGGGCCAAGGGAGAAAGCAAGGCTGAGATGAGATCTTATGGATCAGCCAGAAGAGACATTTTTTCCCCTGGCAACTTAATCCTTTCTGATGCTGTGCAGACGTGGTCTTTTCGATATCTCTGTCTTACTTTTGCTTCTTCATAAAGGAGCTCTTTAGGTTTATTTGAAAACCACTTTTTACTAGATTCACTGTGGCTTTTTATCTGGGTTTTGCTTTTACTCAATAAAATTAAAAATTCCAAATGGTGCCAGAGAACTGACCAACACCTCTCCTCCCCATGCCCCGAATGCTCTACTCTTTACGGCCCTGTGAATGATGTTTGAGTGGGACATAAACTAGGACAGAATCTAACTGCCAGTAGTACCCAAGGTGGGCTGGAATGTCTGGGGTGTGGCAGGCAGAGTGTCATCGGAGAAGGCTCTGCAGTACCGGAGGCACAGTGAACACGGGGGTCCTGGAGGTTCAGGCCACCACCTTTGACCACAGTTCTGGTGATTAGAAAAGTTTGCTCTCCTTCAGAGCTTTCATCTGCTAGGGGTGTCTGGTGTTGTCGTTTTTGCTGCAAACTCCATTATGGTCATGGGATTGCCTGGTGGCTGGATTGGGTAAACATAGAGGAAAGAAAGAAAGAAAGAAAGAAAGAAAGAAAGAAAGAAAGAAAGAAAGAAAGAAAGAAAAAACCCAGGGATTGATTTTGGTTGCCTTCCCAGATATCCCTGCTAGTATTTACTTCTCAGGGTCCTCAAAGAGCGGCTATACGTGTTTTTTCAGGCTCTCCAGCAGCATTCAGTGGGGGAACAGGGTGGTAGGTTGCCCCTTCCCTCTTACCTGGAACTGAAACCTTAAAATTGCAATTTGGTTATTTGTCATTATTTCAGGATAAATGTTAGTGCTTGTTATTTTAATCATTCACCCCATTATTTGGGCCACACTATTCTTTCCTTTTCCCATGATCTCTTTAATTTTAAAGTCACCTGCACTTAGATATAGTATTTTTGAATCTGGATCCAGAAGCAGAAAACAATTCCCTATTAATGAAGAGAGAGGGTATAAGACAAACCCTCGATCAAATTGAATGTTGACAAATCCGGACCCATTCTAGGGCAGAGGGCAGAATGTGAGGACCAAGGGTCCCCCTCTGAAGACCTGTTTGGAAGGGAGAGCACGAAATCCCACCTACTCTTTTGGCCTCATCATTTGCTTCTCCTTCAAACAGCTCAACAGGAAGATTAACATAGTCTTAAAATTAAAGTCTATCTGGATTTATATGAGAAGAAACGTGGTTTGTTAATGGAGAATGGAAATATTCAAGGTAACCTCAATGCAAATGTGTTTTGCTTAATGAATGCTACTGAAAACTGGGACAGGAGACAGGAAAAAAAAAAGCAAGTGGGAAAGACATAAATTATAAATCTGCAAGTTTTTCATGAAGGATCATCCCTTCCCTGGGGTTCTTTTACATTGCTATAGGATTCTCTGAACTTTCTAATTTCTGGTAAGCATTTCTTCAGGTGTGCTATTCGTTTTTTTTTCTTAATTTATATGAATACACAGACTGCCTTTGGTGATCAAGTACTGGTAAAGAGCATTATTTGACGTTTATTTAAGTATGTCTTCAGGCGTAGTGAATTTTGTTAACACGATGCTTTTGAATTTAATGAAATCCCTTATCAATACCAGTATTTAGTATTTCATGTTTACTTAGTTCAAATGATGATTTAAGTTCCTGACTATATAACTATATATTCACTGGAATCACAATGCATGCTATTTAGAAAAGAAGGAATTTATTTGGGAGAAGTCACAGGCGGGGGGAATTCTGTCCATGGTCCCTGAGAAGATCCCATGCATGGTAAGAATGCAGGAGGCTCTAGGCTGGTTTTGAGTAGGGTCCAGCGGAGAAGTGATGGTGCAGAGGTCAAAGTTCTATTCTTGACTTTGCTGCTAATCAGTTTCATAACTTAAGAAATTAAAAAAAAAAGAGATGTTTCTTTGGGTACAAAGCAAAGGGAATTAATACAATAATTTCTGAGGGTATATCTGCTTCTGAGATTTATAGAACCTAGTTTGTGGCTATGTTGAGGGTTTTATCTTCTGAAAATCAACTCAAATCCATTTTTACATCAGGGGAGAGATGAACCTGAATTGGTAGCTCTTAAACATGGCGGCAGGTGGAAATTATCTGGATAATTAAAAAAAAAAAAAACAGATTCCTGGGTCCCAATCGAGGCCTACTAAATTATCCTCTCTGGTGGAAAGGCCTAGGAATCTATAACCTAAAGTTGTCCTGGGTGATATTGATGCAACAGGTTCCAAGTACTTGAGTTTGAAAATCTCTGGTTTAGGTGACCCCTAAAAGCGCTTGCAACTCTGGCCATCTCTGACACTCTCCAATATTTATTAAAATACCTACTCCATGTCCAGAACTGCATGCAAATGGTAGTGTACTACAGTGAGGAAAACCTGTCTTCAAGAATCTCAATTAAAAAAAAAAAAGTACATGCATACACCACAAAAAAAAAAAATTGTCAACGAAGTCACTGAATCATGAAGCTCCTTATACAGATATGATTGAAAATCATGTAGTTCTAACAAGACAGGAAAATAAGTTCACTTGTATAATGTTAAAATAATCAAATTGTCTTTATTCTTTGAATGCTTATATTCATTTTTGAGAGACAGAGAGAGAGAGCACAAGCAGGGGAGGGAGACATAGAATCCAAAGCAGGCTCCAGGCTCTGAGCTGTCAGCACAGAGCCCAACACGGGGCTTGAACTCACGAACCGCGAGATCATGACCTGAGCCGAAGTTGGACGCTCAACTGACTGAGCCACCCAGGCTGCCCCGTAATCAAATTGCTTTTATTTGAATTTTAATAAATACCTTTATAATACTGGCACAGCTTTACAATGCTATACTTGTAGATCTAGAAGAAATATTTAGAATTAAAAAAAAAAAAAAAACAACGAATAAGATTTGTCAAAGTCCCAATTAAAAAGCTGTAAATTTAGAATGCACTGGAGATATTCAAAGAAGACAAAACAAACAGCAAACAAACCCAAATCCAAACCAAGCCCACCCACTCCCCACCCCCACCAAAAAACAACCCCCCTCAAACCCAGGAAATAAGTGTTCAGGGCAATGAGCTTATCTGGCGAGACTCTAGGACACAGAATAATGATCTTATTTCAGAACTACAGGGGAAAAACAGCTTATCTTGCTCTCTTCTCACATTCTCTTACATGATTTCTCTTTTATTCAAATGCCATGTGAGATTACAATTGCTTTTTGGCCCATCACTTATTGTAGCCTTTGTTTAAAATTGGGAGGATGCCTGGTTGAAATGGGGAAACAGTGATTGGAGGGTACGTGCTTTGAGGTCAATGTGAATTACAAGTTCTGTAAAAAGCGTCTGAGAAGAGGGGAGTTCGGGACGGGTTGCAGTTCAGGGAACCCCGGGGGAACAGTTGGGGGTCGTGCTGAGGGAGCCTTTTCCCCTTGGGTAGGTGTTGGAAGGAATGCCCTCGGAGTGTCGGCCAGAAGAATGAGGAGATTGTACTTGTTAGCTGAGATACATGTATCCGTCTAGCTGGCTGTCACCTATTTCTCTTTGTGTGTATTCTGAAATGGAGAAGAATGACAGACAGAATGTTGTCAAAAAAAGAGTGGTCTGCAGGAATTAATGAAATGAAGAAAACAAAAAGTTGACCAATCTGGTGGAAAAGCTTCTTTTAAAAACTCTTTGTTTTTAATTTCACTTGTTTTAAAAGGGAACATGTCCATTAAAATCAATTCAAAACATCTCTTGGCTATTTATTTTTAGGGTGCTGGAACTGTCTTCTACCTTGAATGGAACGGTGGCGGTACAGGGGCCATATGTACGTAAACAGCCATGGGGTTGTATATTTCAGAACTGTGTAGTTTAGAGTATAGTGTTAAACTGAAAATGATCAAAAGGCTTTGGGTTGAATTTTAATACTAAATATAACATCCTCATAATACTGTGCTCCTAGATCCGGAATGACTATTTAGAATTTAATACACAGCGTGAGAGGTTCCGAGTAACTCTCTTTGATTGAGAAGCATCCTACGGGGCAAAGTGGGACTTCTAGGTGGTTCATAATATCAAACCAAACATAGTTTTGAACAAAACGCAGGGAGAAGTAAAAACTAAAACCTACAGCAACAACAAAAACTGTGAAAAAATAAAAACGCAGGCAAGGGAAAACACTTATGAATAAATCATCCGTCATCTTTGATCTCAGCGAAATGACCGTTGACTTGGCAAGCGCTCAAGACAGCATTACTTTTATTTGTAAAAGTTGAAATGATTTCTCATCGTATTATTTTTGGTGCCAAAGCTGAGGTTATTTTCTCTGGCTCAACATCTGTGGCTACCCCTAGGAACTAATTGGGCCATAAAAGTTCTCAGGCTCATGAAAATCAGGTATTAAAAAGATGGCCGATAAATATTAGTTTTATAAATACAACAATAGGGTTTGGTAACTGAGCTTTGCCAGTTGCGTACAGAACAGATTTCAAAATGCCAGAAGTGAAACCGATGTGGCCAAGTGTCAGAGCTGAGGACGTCTGCCTCTGCCTGCACATGAAACAACTTTGATGTGGCTTAAGATGCGTTTTTGTATTTCAAACAGCCCGCAGAAGGGAAACCAGCAAGGCATCAAATTATTTACCCTTCTCAGGAAAATATTTTAAAAGCTCTACGAGGGCTCCATTTCCTGAAGCCACCTGTCACCTAAAGCACATGTAATAAACCCCAGATGCTGGATCCCAACCTGCGAACCCCGTGACTCGGAGAGAAAATATTTCACTCATTCCTTTGGCACATCCTTAATTCGTTCGAAGCTAAACTTTTAGGCTATATTTTCTACTTAAACTTAATAACTCAGCTTTGACATTCCTTCCCGGTGACCCCAAAGTTCCGTTTGGCCCCCTCGACATCTGCTCCCAAATGCATTAGAGGCGCTCAGGTTTTTTTTTTTTTTTTTTTTTAAAGTATCAGTTTTGTTTTCTTTGCTCAGCCTTGAGGCCATCCTTTGAATGCAAGGAAGTAGGGGATACTGGTCTCTATTCCATTGTGAATTTTATTACTGTCTTAGGTTTCTCTCCTCAAACTTTTGTTGATCTTGTTTCAGGGACAGAGATATTTTAGTCAACAGGATTTTGGAAATCTATGACATTATTGTTTCAAGTCTTGATTTTGGAAGATAATGGGGGAAAGATTCCAACGATCCCTTAAGTTAGCTATAGATGTAAAGGAGTCTGTGCCAAGAAGCTTTTTAAAAGTTTACGAATCTTTCCTGTGATGTGAAAAAAAAAAAAAAAAGAATTTGTGACTACTTATTCCTGCTGGCATAGGCATTAACATTCCAGCACGGACTATTCAAAAATTTAGTTGATGATCTAAAACAACGTATGGCTAAAATGAAAAGTGTTGAGGCATTTTAATGAAAGTTTGTTAAAAAATCTGAAAACACAGAAAAGGTGCAAATCTACTGAGAATGAATAACTATACCCATTTTCGGGGGGAGAAGGGTTACAGGTTTTCATTGCGTTATGAACAAGCAGCCAAAATGATTCCACCTTCCCATAGGAAATCATTCTTTCACTTTTGTCTATGTTTAAAATGAGGTATCTTTCTCATATTAATGAAATTACCAATCAAAACATGTTCTACGGGGCGGATGGGGGAGAACGGGTGTTGATTCTGGAGTGTGTGTGTGTGTGTGTGTGTGTGTCTGTGTGTGTGTGTATGTGAGTGTGTGTGTGTGATTATTGACAAAAGAAAAATTGGGCCATGACAGAAGTTTGGGGCTTACACCCCTCAGATGACTTTATAAAGAAAGATGGAACTTTGAGAAGGTTTCAGGGGCAGATGACTGGTTTTGCTTGTATCGAGCAGCGACGTGTATCTGTTATCTCTTCTTTTCTGAGAAGCTGTAAAAAGCACAGTACCCCATGTATTTCAGATAGTAATTGTAAATGGAGGCCTTTGTTTTTTGGAGGAGGGGAGATCAAGACGTTAAAATAATGATCTCCACATCCAACCTGTTGTGAGCTGCTTTTTTCTATCAAACAGGGGGAGGCAAGTATAGAGGCCCCGAAACTGGGCTCCCCTATCGTATTTCCCTCTAATCCAGATAACACCAAATAAACCCTTAATCACACAAGAAATCACTCAACTTTTACTGCTCTCCTGCTCCTTGACCCGCCACCAGCCCATTTCATTTCCCATGGTCTGGCCTCTTGGCCTCTTTCTTTATAAGCCATATCACCTGGCCATCAAGAAACTTCCAGCTCCTGGATCCTGTCTGGTTTCTAGTTTCACCCAGGTTACCCAGAGTTTACGGACTGGCTGTGCTCCTCCTGGTTCTTTTCTGCCCCTGGAAGTGCTGTCTTCCCTCTACCCCCGGGGCATAAAAGTCTTTCTCTACACCGGGCCTATTCCCTTACCAGCATCTTGGAAGGCCTTGATCGCTTCAGGGAGACGTTTTGTTTTCATTCCCAGCAGGGACGTGAAACATTTCTTCCCCATCTCAAGCGGGAAAACTTAAAAGATACTTCCGTTGGCAATTTTCCATGTGATTTCTCATCCCCAGGTTGAGGGTTTGTAAGACGAGAGTACCTCCTTACAAATACAAAACCAGTCAGGCACTCTCCGGGAAACAAAGCAAGCATGTAGTGTCTAACCTGAACAATAGCGTCAAAGCTTTAACATTTCCTCATTACCTCAACTTCAACGTGTCCCAAATAACCTCCGCCTCCATTCTTCCCTTCCCTACCCTTCCTCCAACACTTAACTAACCCCTTTAATTGGTGTGTCCTGTTTCTGCCCATGGCTTTGAGGTCCTTCCCCTGCCAGCTTCCAAACGAGCAGACCTCTGCTTCTCCCTCTCTGCTACGATAGAGACAGAGTGAATTCGTGGCCATCTCCACCCCCTGCCCCAACCCACCCCCCACACACCGAGTTAGACTGACATGGCTTTGAATCAAGTGCTGTAACTTTCTAGACTTGGGAGCTGCTAGATGACCTCTCGCTGAAAACCGAAGGCAGCGGTAGCCGTCTCCATGGTTATTACAAGGATTAGTGAGATTTTGTCAAGTCCCTTGTATAGCACTAAAAAAAAATAGGCAGTTTTCTAGTGAATGTCAGTTGTTGGCTTTACTATTATTCATCATCAAGATGGTTAGTAGGCTCCAGAATCCTATCTTATTGCTTTTCCGTATCAGTGAGGCTTCAGCTAGAAAACTGGCACCACGGGAACCATATCTTTGTTACCAGGATTTGATGCTGTGCAATTGTGGGGGCTGGTTAACAGCTCTAAGTTTCTGTAAGGCTGGTGCACTGTTACCTCTATATCCGATGCTGGAGTTTCAAGCCCACAGGGCATCCAGTCAGGTGGGGAAGATAGATGTACAGTGTAGGACAACAAGGGTAAGCTAGAAAATGAAAGGAGACCCGTGTCAGTTCTTGGAACCTGGAACCTTTCATCATGGAGAGGAAGACATAACCCTAACCCAAGAGCCGGAGTAGCTAAAGAAAAATCTAGGGCAAGGTAGAGCTGTCACAGGCCCAACCACTGCTTCACACGAAGGAGGTGGGTCAGCAGATCTACAAAAACTCATGAGCTGTAAAATGTTTCCCCCTTCTCTGCACCCTCCAAGTCTGCCCCAAATCTCCATGGTGGTCTTCCTAAAGAATAAGTGTACAAGAAAGGGCATTCTGGGAAACACAGACCCACCCAAACCACCATACTTTCTTCCAACATGTTCTCTCCATGACCTCCCTTCTCAGTTTCCATTAGAGCATTGGTCTCTAAGTGGTTCCTCATTTATTACTTAGTCTCCCCTTCCCAACAATTCTACTTCTAGATTGTTCTTCAGGAACTCTGCTGTTATCATAACACCATTCCTAATCTGATGCCACTCAAGTCTCCATACCAGGAGGAGCCCACCTGTTACCCCACCATGGTGTGCTTGGAATGGCGAGATTGATCGCCTTTCTCTTCCCAAAACACACTGGACCATTTGTGCAGTGTCCCCACATGAAAACCACTTTAGCTCCTTTAGAGCCCCAATCAAATCCCACTTTCTGTCTCAAGACTTTCCAATCCCAGGCAGCTCAGGTGTTGTGGTGGCAGATTCTGAGATACAACAAGCAACCACAGCTCCTCAGTTAGGTTGGGGGTTATCTCCTACCTCTTCAAGTCTCTTACAGGGCTGGAGAGCTGGTGGGAAGGAATAAAATGCTTTACAGTGAAAGAAATAACATCTTGTATGACTTCTACTATCTATATGCAAGTGGAAAAACAAAAGTGATGGTTCACTGTGTGGTAGGAGAGCTCTGTTCTCTAGTATGGTAGTGTGGCCTCCACTCCCTGGCTCTTAATGGCCATATCCAACCAGATCCAATGAGATCTTGACGGAGATCTATTTGCATGCAATTATCCCTACATCTTTGTTTAACCCAAATGCACATACTTCGATACTGATATTCCTCCAGAGAAAGACTTTCCTTTTTTCTTTTTGTATTTTGCTTCTTTAGAGGAAGACTGAACGTTGCTCGTTAAAGTCGGGATCTGGTCTTCATCACAAAGGTTCTGACTACTCCTTCTAAAGTCCCTTCATCTCAGTTGGTCTTTTGTCCGGGTTTATTTTTCTTTGTAACACTCTTCTATGACTGACATTATCGACTGTCATCATTTATTTACACCTGGTATATCTGGTATATCTTCCCTACTGGAAAGTAAGGACTCTGTTTTGTTCACTGTAGAATCCCCAGCATCTGGCACTTAGTAGGACCTTAGTAAATATTTGTTGTTGACTGAATAAAATTGGTCTTGTTTGCCTCTTGCTGGCACACCAGATCATTTTCTCTCTCTGGGTCTCTGTAAAATGGGAGCATTAGAAGTGGCTGCTGGCGATTCCTCTGCTAACACTTGAGGAGCATAGTATGTAGGAGAAGGACATGCAGAGGGTGAAGGCACAGGTTCTGGAATCAGACCCCCTGACCAGAGTCCTGGCTCTGTCTTTTGTGTAAACATGGATGTAGTCTCACTTTACTGAGCCCCAGTTTCCCTTTTGAAGTGGGGGAAATGATAATACTTCTCCCATAGGGCTGTTATGAAGATTAAGTAAGATAGAAAAAGTTCAGTGCTTTAGATGGAGCCAATGCTCATTAAATGTAAGGTAGGCTGACTCACAGGCTTAGAAAGATGCCCACACCCAAATCCTCAGACCTGGTGAATATGTTACCTTACAGGCCATAAAGGGTTGTGCAGATGTGATTAAGTTAAACTTGTTGAGGTGGGAAAGTTATTGTGGATTATCCAGGTAGGTCTGATGTCCGAGGGAGGGAGGAGGGCCAGAGTTAGAGAAGAGGGGAAGACAAAATCAGGGCTGGAGTGATGTGCCTTGAAGACGGAGGAGGAGGCCACAGGCCAAGGAATGGAGGTGGAATTTAGAAGCTGGAGAGGATGAAGAAACAGAGACCCTCTAGAACCTGCAGGGGGAATGAGGCTTGCCAACTACTTGTTACATCTTTCTGTAGGACTAATTTTGCTGTTTTGACCTTCAAAACGAGAAGATAATGGGTCTTTGCTGTTTTCAGTCTCTGGGTTGGTGGTAATTTGTTATGGTGGCAGTAAGACACCAACACATGTGTATCACCAGGCATTCACTTTTACTTGGCCTGTTTTCATCACCTAAGCACTAAGTTTATCATTGCTTCTTCAATTCCCCACAGAAGACACGTTTCTGTGTTATCTGTGGCTGAGGACTCAATTTTGAGTACTGGGGACTGACTGATTTGTATTCCACAGCCCAAGTCAGGATTGTGACATTGTGGTCAATGTGATTTTCTTCCCCTTGTTCCCTGATGACCTTCTTCCTCCCATTGTGATCCTTTATTTTCACTCTTCAGGGTCCTCAGACCTCTCTTCACCTGACTTGCCCCTTGGTCTTCTTTTAAATGATATGTTCCTACACAAAAGATCTCCCCAAACTTAGAGGCTTAAAACAACAGCCATTTTGTTGTTTCCCATGGCTCAGTGAGCTCAGTTGAGCGGATCTTCTACTGACCCTGTTGGTGGCCTCTCGTGGGGTTGTTGTCACACAGTGACCAGGAATAGGGTCATGAAGACTTGACTGGGATGCTGGGCCTTTCTTCCTCACCGTGAAGTGTCAGGGTCTCCTCTCTACATGATCCTTCCATATTGCCTTCCTGACCTGACAGGCACACTTTTTAAATGGACTCTGAAGACTCCAGCATTAGTTTTCTGGGGCCTTCATGACAAATTATCGCAAACTGGATGGCTTAACATGACAGAAATTTATTCTGTCACAGTTCTGGAGGCCAGGAGTTGGAATCCAGGAATAGACGGGGCCCCGCTCCCTCTAGAAGTTCTCGGGGAAGAATCCTGGAGGAGGCTCCTCTAGCATCTGGTGGCTTCAAACAGTCACTGGTTTATGGTAGCACCTCTCCGTTCTGTGCCTCTGTCTCTGTGTGGTCTTTTCCTTTTCTGTGTCTCAGGTCTCCCTCTTCTTTTTTCTTATAAGGGCACTGTGGTTGGGATTAGGATCCCCTGGGTAACCCCAGGTGATTTCATCTCGAGATCTTCAACCAAACTACATCTACCAAGATGTTTTTTTTTCCAAAATAAAGTTACATTCCCAAGTTCTGGGGCTTAGGACATGGATGAAACTTTTTAGGGAGACTCATTGAACCTACCACCACTCCCAAAGCAAGTATTCCAGGAGAGGAAGTAAAAGCGTTCAGGCTTCCTTAGGCCCAGAATTGGCCTGAGGTGACCTTTGTCCCAATATCCCCGTTACTGTACATCATAGATCCAGCTCCAATTCAGAGTGCAAGGAGACCCCACGCAGGCACCAGCCCTAAGACGGATGGCTCCCTGGGACAATAGTGGGTGACCAAGTGCCTCATGTCCTGACCTAACTTCCCAAGGGAATACCTTTTTCCAGAGGCATTATTCCTAAACGCCCCCCATGTGCCCCTGCGTCATTAGTGAGGGATCTCAAGGTGGATTGGCAGTAAACCTAACTCCTTAGAATAAAAGGTGAATAGAAGATAACAATGATTTAATGTATTGATTCGTCTCCATTTGAAGTTGTTTCATGCTTTAATTCAAGTACACAGCCAGGTAGGAGAAATATTTTCCAGAGGTGGTTATTGGTGTTTTTTCCCAGTCCCTGTGGAAACGCCACTTTCCGCTTTGCTCTGCATGGCCTCGGGACAAAGCAGATTAGGGATGCAGCTTTGAAGTGGAATAACGAAGTGCCTCCTCCGTAAAATGCAGAGAATAAGACAAAACTCCCAACATGGGTATGGGGATCACATTGATGAAGATGAGGTATTGTCATATGAGTGGGACCCCCCCCAGTGGGTATGTAAAAAGCATTGATGTAAACTTGAATTAAGGGGTACAAAGCAAAAAATTACCTTTCTCTAGATATCGAATAGCTACTTTTTATTTATTTATTGAAACATTTATTTTTGAGACATAGAGAGAGAGCAGGCTCGCACAAGTCGGGGAGGGGTAGTGAGAGGGAAACAGGGGATCTGAAGCAGGCTCTGTGCTGTGAGGGCAGAGCCCGATGGAGCGTTCGAACTCACCAACCGTGAGATCATGACCTGGGCCAAAATCAAGCATTGGCAGCTTAACCAACTGAGTCGCCCACATACCCCTCAGCCACATTGTTAAGAGTTAACTCTTAATTGCTTTGGATAAATACTCATTCTTTCTTTTTCATTCATAAGAAATGTTCAACATGCCGCATCTGTTGTGGTAAAATAGGGTAAAACAAGAAAAGCCGGCCTGACAATCTCCTGAGGACTTTGGTTTGGACTGGTTATGTGTGGGAAGGAAACCCCTCCAATTCTTAGAATCCGGGCTCACCTCTGTCTTCCCTGCCTTTGTCCCTGCATATGAATATGCTTTCTCAAAGCCTCCTACACAGAAGAGGTCACTGGGGCAGGACACATGGCAATAACGGAAGTCGCTGGAGAGGAAGTCACGCTCCGATGACCCGAGGGTTTGGTTTCGCATCCGGTTTCACTTCCGGTTTGCAGGCCGTTGCGGGGGGGGGGGTTTCTTGTATTTGCTGGCAAACAGTGCCTTTGGCTCTGCAAAACTACCCCCCTCCCCCCCCCCCCCCCCCCCCCCCCCCCCCCCGCCACTGTGTGCAGCCCTATGGTTGATTCACAGGCACAGGCTGGAGAAGGTGCCACAGGCCGCAGAACCGGAACTGACAGAGGGTCCAGGAGGCAGTTGTGGAGGTGAGATTGCCCAGGCCAGCTTGTTGCATCCTCCAGGGCCCTTCACCTGTGCTGCGTTGGTCACAAATCCAGCTCTGCTGGTGATGCCTGCTGTGACCCGGGGACCCTTGCTTCCTTCCTCCTCCGATCCGTCCTGCTCACTAGTCTAGGCATGTGTGGAATCTGGAGGCAGAAGGCCTTAACTTCTGGGGCGCCTGGGCCGCTCAGTTAAGCGTCTGACTTTGGCTCAGGTCTGACTTCACAGTTTGTGAGTTTGAGCCCCGCATCGGGGCCTTCTTCAGATCCTCTGTCTCTCTCTGTCTCTCTGTCTCAAAAGTAAACATTAAAAACAAACAAAACTACTCTTCCTTACTCTGTTGGGGTATCCTTAGGGAAAACAGGTAAGTGGACTTCTTTCTAAATAAATAAATAAACAAATAGGCAAATAAATAAATAAATTCAGCTTCATGGCTTATTTCTTCTTCTCAGATCTTGATCAAATTATTTCACCTCTTTGAGGCTTGAAGGTTTTCACCCATAAAAGGGAAAGAACAACTTCGGACCTGTTCTTTGTGTGTAGAGAAGAGACAAGATCCAATGAACCGTGTCTGTGAAAGCTCTTGGTAACTTCTTGTGAATGCGAGCTGTGTTTTGTTTGTTCCTGGCTGGGAACAGAATGGTCAGACACACGGACTCAGGTTGGGGTGTTCTCAGGAGGTGCAGAAAAGAAGTGAATGGGTAGATTTGGGCCACTGGTTCAGCCTGGACCATGTGTCCTAGGTGCAGGGGAAGGTACCCTGAAAATGATCCAGAATCATGCCCATTTTCTACATGAGGAGACTGAGGGCAAAGGGATAAAGGGCTTGGCCTAGGTCTCAGACTTCCTTTCTTTCCTTATTATTTTAACGACATTTATTGTTACCTGCACACACCTCCACTATGAATGTTTCTAAATTGTTTATCTGTTCGCCTCCCCATCCCAGCACCACCTAGACTGTCACTGCCCTGAGAATCGGAGCCTGTGTGACTGCTTTGTGTGTGCAGAGTCGCGGGCATCGGGCTGGCATATAACTGGGCCTTGAAAAAGCGTCCAGTGGGCAACATGCCGGATGCTTCCCTTGGCTTCTAGTCCAGGGGTCTTGATGGTTCAACTCACATCTTCCCGTTTCAGGGGTCGTGTGTGTACCCTGGGCAAGTCCTGCCAGGGTTAGACCTTAGGAATCTGCAAAAGAAATCCTCAGCCAAAGAATTCCTCAGCAGAGACCTGCCTGTCATTTGGCATCCACTTCTCGGAAATTAAGAAACACAGGTCAGAAAGCTCCCCATACGGGAGGCGTGAGGAAAGCGAACTCCACGAGGTCACGGATGGGGTGGCGAGTCTGTGATTGCATTTCAACGACTAGGCGTGTGGCTGGCCCATAGGAGACCCTTGGTAATGTCTGCAGAGCGAGTGAGGGGACAAACGCATGGCTTCTTTAGAATACCGATGAATTTGCAACACCGCCACAAGATGGCTGCTGGAATGGCACACTGATGGCCCCTCGGTACTCTGCCCAAGAGGGCATGAGGGCAGCGGGGTGCTGGGGGGACACGGCGCGTTTTCATCTGTCGCTGCAAGTCAGAATATCTGGTTGGGTAGTTTCCACGCAGATGGGGGCAGGAATCGGGAGCCACTGCAGCTGCGGAGGGATGACCAGGCCGTCACTGCGACCGTAAATATGCCAGGGACCCACGCTGTGATGCTGACAGATGCCCTCCCTGCAAGGCTCAGATGGGAGGGACTCGCCAAGTCCGGATTTTAAATTAGATTCACCTGAGCCCAGTCAGGGACCTGTCATCCTTCCGATGGAATGGTAAAGGAAAAGGGAGGGGGCGGGCGGTGGGCAACGGAAGAAAATCTTTGTAGCTGAGCCTACCTGACTCTCCTCAGTGGGAGACACATGAAGACTGTTTCATGTCAAGGAGAGGTAGTTAAAATGCAGGCTGTTCAGTCCTGGTCTCAGAATTCGGGAGGTGTGGCTCATGCCTGTAGACCACTCATCTTTCCTTCCTTTGATCTATCACTTGATGGAGAGGAAGGCTTTTATGTGTGATTCCTATATAATGGGTAATTTAGTCCATCCCATTATGAAAAAGTAGTGAGTCCAGTTCTAAGTGCATTTGCTTTAGCTCGTCCTACAAGTCACCAGGAAGGTACTATTCTTAGATACTTTGGTAGCTTGAACGCATTTTCTCAGTTGTTCATAATATCATTTTGGGGGCTCCTTTAAAAAAGTTTAAAGAGAGGAAGTCACAGGTTAAAAAGCAAACCAAAAGGGACACCCGGCTGGCTCATTTGATTGAGCATCTGACTTCGGCTCAGGTCACGGTGCCCGCAGTTCATGAGTTCGAGCCCTGCACTGGGTTCCTTGCTGACAGCACAGAGCCGGCGTTGAATCCTCTGACCCCCGCACCCCTCTCTGCCCCTTCCCCGCTTGTGTGCTCTCTCTCTCTTTCTTCCAAAAATAAATAAAACATTAAAAAAAAACTTTTAAAAAATACACCAAGGATGACAACATGTTCTCTGTCAGTGCGAGCAGTTTCTTGAGAGAAGGGACCGAGGGGATATATTAGCGCATGGACCAAATACGACTTGCCTTATTTGTCACAGACTGTAGCATATTTTCACGGATGCTAACTTTTGGGTCCATTTCTGGTCTTTTTATGCCATGACCCAGCCTTAGAAGAATAGCCTCCCTCTGCTCAAAGCCTGGGTACTATATTTCTGAATTTGCTTCCTTAGCTGGTCAAATAAGAGCCCTAAACTAATTCGCAAGGAGTCAACCACAGAAACCTGGGTTTGAGGTTCAGACACGACCATGTGTGAATGAAGTAACTGCCCATAGGAAGGTTCGAGTTCATCAGACTCAGGTGAGCCACTGCAAGCCAAGACTAGTAACCCTTGATTCACAAACCATTTTGGTTTGATTCAAAATGTTTTGGGGTGGCTGGCTCAGTTGGCAGAGTATGCAACTCTTGATCTCGGGTTGGAAGTTCAAGCCCCATGGTGGGTGTAGACATTAACGATAAGATCTTTAAAAATAAATAGATAGAATGATTTAGAAAATTTCAAGGTTAGAGAAAAGTCTTCCCTCACGTGTGCATTTCTTAGAGGAGACTCTTTTTTCTTTACATTTTTAAAAATGTTTATTTATTTCTTTTGAGGGAAGAGGCAGAGAGAGATGGAGAGAGAGAATCCCAAGTGGGCTCCATGCTGTCAGCACAGAGCCAGACATGGGGCTCAAACCCACCACCTGTGAGATCATGACCTGAGCCAATATCAAGAGTCAGACACTCAAATGACTGAGGCACCTAGGCATCCTTCTCAGAGGAAATGCTTTTTAAAAAAAAAAATTTTTTTAATCTTTATTTTTGAGAGAGACAGTGTGAGTGGGAGAGGGGCAGACAGAGAGGGAGACACAAAATCTGAAGCAGGCTCCTGGCTCCGAGCTGTCCGCACAGAGCCCGATGTGGGGGCTCAAATTCATAAACCGTGAGATCATGACCTGAGCCTAAGTCAGATGCTTAACCGACTGAGCCATTCAGGCTCCCTGTAGAGGAAATTCTATACAGACTGATATTTCTCTAAGAAAGAGTGTACTTTAAAATAATAATTGGCTAAATTTACCCCTAAAATATAATTTTAAAGGCTTTGAAATAGATACTGTGTGCACTTGACCTGTCTTGGAGAGGTCTTAAAGAAGGAGAGAAGAATAAAAAAGAACAATAGCTTCCAACTTTCTATTTTGGTTGAAGAAACATGAGGGGAGAAGAAGGGGGCTTCTAAGATCTAGCAGGAAGGAGTTTTTGGTTATCTAACTCATTGGGGAAATAGGGTAAGAGTGTGAATAACCAAGGCAGTCAAGTCATTTCTGTTTATACCTGACTGTGATTCATGGGTTTCTTACTCCAAAGCAGAGCTCTGTCCAAAGGGATGCTTTGTGGACCGACTTGCTTTGTGAATGGCGCAGGACTTGAAATGAACTGGGAACACAGGTGTGGGGTGTAAAACCTTTGTTGAACACCTTGGGCAGAGAAGACCTTGCCTACTTAGGAGAGACATGCTAAATCTAGAACATAACCTCTTCTGCTTTGATGCCCAGAATAGTTCTAGAGGCTTTTCTCCTCTTTCAATAAAACCAAGTAAGTTCCAGGGATTCTGAAGTTAGCCTGGAAGAGCAACGTGGCCCCCCAAATGGAAGGATTTCCTGCTAACTCTGTTAGATTGGGGCTGAGGTAATTTTTAGGTCCATAAATTTTTGGCCATTTCTCCCTTTAAAAAGTGCGACCGTTCTTTTCTCTTGAGTGTGGGCTAAGCTTAGTGCCTTGCCTCTAACGAACAGCTTATGGCAGGACCAATGGATGTCACTTCCAATGTTAGGTTATAAAAAGACTGTGACCTCTAGGGGCGCCTGGGTGGCTCATTTGGTTAAGTGTCCAACTCTTGATCTCAGCTCAGGTCATGGTCTCGCGGTTTGTGGGATCGAGCCCTTCTTTGGGTTCTGTCCCGACAGTGCGGAGCCTGCTTGGGATTCTCTCTCTCCCCCTCTCTCTCTGCCCCTCTCCTACTCTCTCTCTCAAAACAAACAAACAAACAAACAAACAAACAAATGGACTGTGGCTTCTATCTTTCGTGTGTCATCATTCTCTCGTGGCTTGCTCTCTCTGTAGGAAGCAAGCTGCCATGTTGGGACCAACATGAAGCCCCAACTCCCTGGCTAGCCACTTGTGAGGAACTGATGGTGTCTACCTGTGACCACGTGAGTAACAATAGTCTTGTAGGTGTCATCTCACTGCCTTTGCCATATACTATTCATTAGAGGCTAGTCACTGAGTCTAGCACACACTCAAGGGAAAGGGTTTACACAAGAATGTGTGCACCAGGAAATAGGAGCCATTAGGGCCTATGGTATAGGCCACCATGAAAGCAAATTTACCTTCAAAACTATATTTTAAGAATGAAGCCAAATTTTCCTTCTGCAGCTCTGTCTTGCTTTAGTAGTGAAGAGAATTTGCTAACGAGAATTCCCTGGTATAATGTTCCGTGGGATCCCTGGGAGCATCAACATGGAAAGCAAGGCCCCGATTCCTTGTCAGATCACAATATCTGCTGGGTGGTGTGTGAAGTACACTGTCTATAGTCTGGGGTGAGTCTCCCCATCAAACCAGGCCTTACACATAGTCTGCATGTCAGAAACTCTTATCCCAGGTAGCCCCAGAGTTAAGCCACTCTGTGCCGACTCCAGAATCAAAGGAAATTAGTCCTGAGGCATAATTTCCTCAGTGATAGGATTGTTCTCAAGAACCAAGGAAGGCACAGATTGCTATGATCCAAACCATCCATTCAGAGAAATGGTTACTTTAAGGGCATCTCTAGTAAATGTAAAATCTAGTACTGATAGGGTTTTTTTTTTTTAATTATTATTTGTAGGACAATCACAGAGAGAAAAAAAAAAGATAAAGCAAAATAGAAACACATCAGGAATATTATATTACCAGGTTAATTGTTACCTTTCAGCACAGAAATCCACTCTATGGCTTATGAGACAGAACCTATGAGAGAGGAAGAGAGAGAGAGAGAGAGAGAGAGAGAGAGAGAAAACACCCAACTGAGTTACCAGAATCATGCAGTTATCAGCCCATAAAAATAGCAAAAAGATGAATGGATAAAGAAGATGTGGTTTGTATATACAATGGAATACTACTTGGCAATGAGAAAGAATGAAATCCTGACATTTGCAATAACGTGGATAGAACTGGAGGGTATTATGTTAAGTGAAATAAGTCAGTCAGAGAAAGATACCATGTGTTTTCACTCATATGTGGAACTTGAGAAACTTAGCAGAGGACCATGGAGGGGAGGGAAGGGGAAAAAGTAGTTTCAAACAGAGAGGGAGGGAGGAAAACCATGAGAGACTCTTGAAGGAGGAGAACAAACTGAGGGTTGATTGGTGGGGGGGGGGGTAGCGGGGGAGGAGGAAATGGTGATGGGCATTGAGGAGGCCACTTGTTGGGATGAGCACGGGTGTTGCATGTAAACGATGAATCATGGGAATCTACCCCCCAAACCAAGAACACACTATATACACTGTAGTTAGCTAACTTGACGAGAAATTATATATACAATAAATAACTAAGTAATAAAAATTAAAAAAAGAAGAGAGAACCTATGAGTCAAAGAAGAAATCAAAGGAAAAAAAAAGAAATAGCAAAAATAACATATGAAGCCAGGTACTGATCCAGGGGCTAGTTTTCTCCTTGTGGCTCTGGCCATACATTCCCAGCACATGGCTTTCGGCTGTGTCTGGCCAAGTGAGTGGTGAACACTTCTTGTTGGGTTCTGTCCCTCTTACCATGTTGGCTTCTCACAGGGCTTCCAGTTTCAAAATCCCTACCTCCCGAGTGTCGCTGGTCCTCCTGGTCTTTGGCTCTGATTGCTTTTTAGGACTTCCAAACGCAGATTTGTACAAATATGATCTCCCTTTCTCTCCCCCACCCCCACCCCATTCTCTCTCTCCCTCCTCTTTTAGGAAGGAACAAATTATGCTAAAAGAGATTTATGTGGGCCCACTAAACGTGTCTAATAGTAGCTCTCAGACCCTGTGACTGATGCGTGGTGTCGTCAAGCCCCAGTTCCGTGCAAGCCGAAGGTGGTGATATTCATCCCCGCTGCTGTAGCAGAGACAGGGCCCATTTGTTCCTCTTGTGTCCCGCTCCTTATGGCCAATGACCGCAAAACTGTAACACAACTTAAAGACACTGGATGAATCTAAGACCTTGTGGCTCTAAATGTCATCCCAGTTGCCTGACCATAAGACTCTGTAAGTGAATTTATGCCTCAGTGCGTAAATACGATATGGATACACAAATCTATGCACAAAACATTCTAACATTGGGTTCATTAACAAAGATTTTTTAAATGTGTATTTATTTTTGAGAGAGAGGGAGAGAGAGAGAAGCAGGCGAGGGAGGGGCAAGAGAGAGAGGGAGACTCAGAATCTGAAGCAGGTTCCAGGCTCTGAGCTGTCATCACAGACCCTGCCGTGGGGCTTGAACCCGTGAACCATGAGATCATGACCTGAGCCGAAGTTGAACGCTTAACCGACGGAGCCACCCAGGCGCTCCCGGGTCCATTTCTCAATGGGCTTCTGACACGTGGTTTAAGCTTTCTTCTTTGTACCAGCTGAGGAAACATGGATGTGTTAATTAAACTCCTGTCTACACAATGCATTGAATACTGGTCATACTGATCCCACAGAGTTCTGCAGAGATCCCACAGGTCTAAAAGTATAAACACGGGAAAGTCACGAGATACTACTTGGCATTTAGCAGATGCTCAATAAGTGTTTGTGCCTCAAGGAGTGTAGACAAATGAACAGTATGGACTGTTGGTTGAACCTGGTTTACCCTTTCTTGCTTTATTGTGTTTACAGGTGTGCTCCATTCTCTCAAACTGGAAGCCACTAGAAAACGCTAATCAGGTCATATCATTTCTGGGACCTCAGTGCCTGGCTGAATAGTTTTCAACATAGCTACTCATACTAAAAACAACAACAACAACAACAACAACAACAAGTTGATTGAATGGAAGAAGGCCTGGATTCAAATCCTACTCTAAATTCTTTCATGACAAGACTTCTGGGCCTCCTTTTTCTCACTTATAAAAGAAGAGCTTTTTTTTTAATGTTTATTTATTTTGAGACAGAGAAAGAGAGAGAGAGAAAAAAAATCCCAAGTAGGCTCTGCCCTGTAAGTGCAGATCCTGAAGCAGGGCTCCATCCCAAGAACCATGACGTCATAACCTGAACCAAAATCAAGAGTCGGACGCTCAACCCACTACCGAAGTGACCCAGGCGCCCCAGGAAAGGTTTTGCTTTGTTTTAAATCTGCCTTTGAGGATTGCAGTGGAAAATGAATATGTTAAAGTACTTAGAATTTCCTGGCACATAGTAGGTTCATAAGAAATTTTAGTTCTGCTCCTTCCTTTTACTCAAAATGGCAAGAATCTCTCAGTCATGCTGAAGCCCTGGGTGGCCTTGGTGCTGTCTCTTGTTCAGAAAGTCGCTCTAAGTCCCAAGGGGCATGTGAGTGGAGGCAGCAGATGATATGTGTATGAGGTACAGAAGAAGCCAGCTCTCACTGAACCCACCTCCTTCCATTCTTCCATTCTCCTTCCTGCCCATTCCTGCTGTCTACCTTCCTCCCAACTGGTTATGTTAGCTTCTATGTACCCAGCATGAGGGACATACTTCACCCTGGACCTGTGGGAGAATTTGCATTGGCTAAATATTTGGATTAAGAGGGGGGTCAAAGTTAGGGTGCCCAGGTGGGGCTGGAAACAGTGGTAAACCAAGGTGCTTTTGGGCTATAAATGGAAATGGATAGCGGGCTGGCCATGGTGAGGTAGGTCACTTAGAGATGTGATGCCCTGGAGAGGCAGTTGCAGAAATCAGCGGGGACCGATTAGAAAGGATTTGGGATGCCACGTTCAGCGGTTTGGACCCCGCCACATGGCAATCGGGGGATCGTGACTGTTCGAGATAGCGGAGGTGGAAGGACGGAAGGGGACACCGGACCAGCAGAGGGAGAGAGGCTGTGGGTATTCGTCAAAGCATGGATACCAGCACAGCTTTATTTTCATCTTTCAAGAACACTGAGTTTGATGTTTTTCTCAGCTTGGGTAGCTCTAACAAAATACCGCAGGCTGGGTGACTTAAACAGCAGACATTCATTTCTCGCAGTTCTGGAGCCTGGGAAGTCTACCTTCAGGGTACCAGAATGGTTGGGTTCTGGGGAGACTTCCCCTCCTGGTTTATGCACAGCTGGTCACCTTTTCGCTGTGTCCGCACATGGTCTTTCCTTGGCATATGCGTATGGAGAGACATCTCTCTCTCTCTCTCTCTCTCTCTCTCTCTCTCTCTCTTCCCCTTCCTCTTCCTCTTCCTCTAAGGGCATTCAGTAATTCCATGAGGATCCCAACTTCATGGTCTCATTTAGATCTAAGTACGTCTCCAAAAACTCATCTCCAAATATTATTACATTGCATGTTAGGGCTTCAACATACGGGTGTTGGGTGGGTGGGAGCAGGGACGCAAATATTGAGTCCATCACCAGGGTGGTGCAAAAACTGACTCAGACTCTTCCTACAGGGTCATATATACCTCTCCCCCTTACGGAGGGTCAAATTACCTGATGAAAATTGTCATTTTTAAATTTGTCCTCATTTGATAAGTGCACCTGGAGCCCCATGCAATACAAACTAGTTCACGGGTTTTAAAAAGGAAGATACAATGCATGCACTTATCATGCTCAACGCTTTGGAGATTAAAATGTTCCTCTCCCGAAAAAGGGAGGCCCGAGATCTTATCTCTCACTAGAATTTCTTTAAAAAATTTTTTTTTAATGTTTATTTATTTTTGACAGACAGAGAGCATGAGTGGAGGAGTTGCAGAGAGGGAGGGAGACATAGAATCTGAAGCAGGCTCCAGGCTCGGAGCTGTCAGCACAGAGCCCGACGCGGGGCTCAAACCCATGAACCATTAGATCATGACCTGAGCTGCAGTTGGATGCTTAACCGACTGAGCCACCCAGGCGCCCCTAGAATTTCTTGACCTCTACACTGTCAAACGGGTAACCCATGTATCAAATATGATACATATCCGTGCCCCTGAGCGTCCTCGTGTCTATGACATGTCACCGTAGAGATCTCTGAATTACAGAAAAGAAAGTCTCACGTTCAAAATCACTGGGATGTTGGCAACACGTACACTATTTGAAATCACTCAGAATCCACCCACCGAAGTTTTAGAAATAGGTATCTTCTTTTGAAGTAATTGTCTTTAATTTAAATCGAAAGGAAGAAAGGTGTTGAAGGGTGCAGCATGAAAAGATGCAAAATGGTGACGTATCTTCGAGCATTCTCCCAAGAGGTTGAAACACTGGTTCAGGCCTTGGCTTATGAGTCGTGTGCATTTTGTAGAGCTCACAGCTGTTTAGGCTTAAAAGGCAATTACATTTAATTACCGGTGTCAGATAAAACACACACACACACAGCCACTCTGGTCCAAGTGCAGCCATGGTGGTGAGGGAGGTGAAGGTAGCCAGAGAAGTTACACTTGAAGATGAAGCTTTGATTCTTTAGAAAAGAAGTTCCTCGCCCCCAGACTCCTCTGAGCGTTTGTCAGATGGAAATTACTGTGGAGACTCTGGATATAAAGAATGTTGGAAGAGTGGAAGATTTATGTGCCCATTCTCAGATTTATTTTGATAGATTGTACTGTATCAATATGTAAAAATCTAATAAATATAACTCTTTAAAGAGGGGGCGGCTCTAATTTTACTGTTTCAGAGAAGAGGTTTGGCAAAAAGTCAGAATGTGCATTAAAAACACACTTTCAAGAAGTCTAATAAATAAAGTCTTTGAAATATGGTTTCCCAGTGAAAGGCATTTTAAATCATTTTGATAAAGGATCTAAATTAGACCTTTAAATAGGAAAGGCAAGTTTTCCTTAACTTATTATTTATAGATAGTTTGGAAATAAAATCTATGCAAGCTGATTTCTTCTTCCATTCTTTATAAGGCAAATAAATATATTGTCAAGTTTTAACAGCACATGTGGTAAGCCAGAGGTTGTTGTCCTTAAAAGGGAGAGGCAAAGGCTGGCTAGCTAGCATTGACTGAGCTGTTAGTACGTGTTGGGTGCTGGGTGAAATGGTGTATGCCCACTGTTTCATTTCGTCCCTGCTGTAGGAATTAAGCATGTGAGCTCTGGAGCCAGAATCCCCATCCTGTTCTAGCTGTGTGCCCTTGAGCGAATTACTTGCGATCACTGCGCCTTAATTTCCTCACCTATAAATAGGGCCAAAAATAATACCTGACTAATAGGGTACTTGGTAGATTCATTAAGTTTGGACATGCAACGTGCTTAGCACTGTGTCTGGTACACAGGAAGTGTCAACAGAGGCTAACTCATAGTATAGTTGTCCTTATTTTACTTGGACTCAGGTGACCAAGGGATTTGCCCGCAAACGCATAGCTGGTTAGAGATAGAATCTGGATCCAAACCTTGTGTGGCAACTGTGTCTGGGGATATCCTCAGATCAGTACACATTCAGAATAATGCTCTTCACCACCTCCTTCTCAGACTCTTTCGTGCTCTCATTCATTCATTCCATCACATTTTATATATATATATATGTCTGTATGCTATATACCTATAGTATATTAGTAGTTATATACATTGTAGTATATTGTAATATGGTATATTTTATGATAAAATTATATGGCAATAATATTATATAATGTGTTATATATAGAATATGTTATGCGTAATGTAAAATGTATCCTACCTTGTAATATACCATATACTGTATCATATATTAATATATTGTATATTACTATACATGTAGTATAAGGTAAACATTTTATATCATGCACTATATATTACACATAACATATTATGTATTTATCATATAATTTTATCATATATTATGCTATATTACAATATTATATATATTATAATATATAGAATATATATTATATTATATTCCATATATTATTCTATATTTTATATTCTATATATTCTATATTCTATATATTACAATATATTACAATATATACTATATTACAATGTACTATGTAGTGTCTAATATCCATGCATGTATACATATACATATACCTGTAATATACCTGTCCAACGCACAAGTAGGGGTAAACGTACCTGCACATACACACATACATATACATATAGTTTGTACTGAGGACTTACTCTATGCCATGCACTGGGGATTAAATGTGGCAAGAAAGGCCCTGTCCCATGGGTCTGAACTTACAATAGAATAGGGAAGACAAGATGTATCAACAATGATAATAAAGCCATTAACTGTTATGATCAAGGGAAATGCAGGTTGCAAACAGGATACACAAAGATGGGGGAGTAGGGGCAACTACCTGCTGTGCAATGAACAGATACTGACAATCTGGTTATTTCATTAGACTCCGTTTGCTAAGGTAGACTTTTAATTGGCCAGAATGCCCCGTTTCCTAAATATTGTGGCTAATTGAGCTATCACTGAAACAACTACAAAGATCAGAAATAGTCCAAATTAACGCTCGAGGCGGAGTTTACGCTGACTACATTCAGCTTGGTAAAGTAGAAAGAAGATGTGCCCCTGTCAGCCACACTTGGGTTAGATTTTTGTCCGGACCACTTACCAGTTCGGTGACTCCACTGTGATATTTACCTCATCTGAAATTCAGTTTCTATCTCTTTAAAAGGGGGATGGCGTTTCCTTCATAGAATTTTTGTGTGTTCCAATGCCCTCCGCCCTTTGCTTCATGCCCGGTGTAGAGTTTCCTTGTCCCTGGAAGGCACGCAGGTAAAACGTGTCAGGGCCCTGAATAGCTCACCTGCAGGGGATCGGGTGCCGGGGATACTTTAATGCTCAGTAAGTTGCCATAGTTGAGCCATTTTGGTGACAGTCCATTCTTTCTACAGAGTCTCGCAACAAAAGGGCTAAGCTTTAAGTGGGATAGGAGAACGTTTAGGGATTCTTGGAATTTGCTATTCATTATTGGGAGTTTACCTGCACAACTTCCTGGAGATCAGCTTGTGGGCCAGCTCCGAAGTCTCTTTGGGCAGCAGAGTTTGGGGCCACTTCATTGGCTAGTTTGGGATCAGTTTGTCCTTCACCTGTGTGTCCCACGTTTATTCCAAATCCCCTGTCTAACCTCCAAGCCCTACTTCTTTCTCCAGAAAATGACACACTGCCCTAAGGAAACATTTTATGACTTGGTAGCATTTGGGGGATGATTGCATCAATATGAATTAGAGTTTAAGTTTGTACTTTGTGACTCCCCCGGGCATGGATTTGAAAGGCACCAGGCTCAAGATGTTCACTCTGGGGAAGTGCATGGACTTTCACATCCCCCTGCCAAATCTATCATCTCAAAAGCTGCCGTGGAGAACTTTTGCAATAACTGAAGCCATACACCTTCCATCACGAAATTGCCAAGATGGTACTTGAGGCGGGCGGTGGGGGGGGGGGGGGGTGGAGGTTGGATTAATAAAGCCTCCTTTCCATCCTCTCCTATGCATGCACAGGAACACTTATCTAGGGGGAAATTTATTCGGTAAGCACTATTTAAAACTATTTAAAAATCAATTTTTATTTACAAAAGTGTTGTGTAGTGTCACTGAGGCTTAGATCCAAGCTGTCTGCCGTCCAAACTTAATAGCAAATACACCAAGAAAAATGATTCCTTCATCCCCCTCAACATTCATATTCAGGCAGACGCCGAGGGCCATCACTTTTCATATTAAGGTAATCCACGCTTGTTTATATCTCCAGCACCCAAGGAAAACGAAACCGCATCCTTGCTGGATAAATTGCATCTCTGTGCAAGAAGAAAGACATACGGCAAGGCAGTTAAATGTCAGGAAAAATCACTTTCAGAAGCGCATCTGAAATTAAAAGTATGCCATGAGATGTGACATTCTTAACTTCGTCGCTACTGAGTAATTGTTAATTAGATTAATTACTGTCCGGTACGCTGATCTGGAAACTTCATTTTCATGCAGTAAGGTGTGAGGTCGCTGCTTTGCCTGCCTGGGACTGATCTCGGGGTTTCAGAAACAGCTGCGAGAAGAAAAGCAGCCATAAGGTGACTGCAGCCGCAGCAAAAAGAAAAAATAGAGAGGAGAAAATAAAGTCTCAAAAGCCTTCGAGTGTCTGTGTGCTTCCTCCACAAACCCACTTGTCGATTAAATTAAAGGATTCGTCCCAGCTCAGTTCCCCAATCTTCAAACGCTTCTCAATAAACTGTTGGAGATCTTAGCCCTTGTAAGAAATGAATCATATTTTCTCTGTCGTACTTGATCGCTGTTGACTACTAATTCACCCTGTATTGATCTCAAGGCCGTATTTCTTACTGTGTAGATGGGGAATTATCTTATGCCATTAAAATGCTGCCAAGTTTCAGAGGCCCTTACAATCGCTGTACCCAGAGGCCAACTTCATCCTCCGAAAGCGTGGAAAAATTGGGCATTCAAGCCTGGCTTTTCGCCCTTAATTACTTGTGTCTTCTTTGGTCCGTGGGTCAAGAGGCCCTGTTATTTGGGGGAGGCAAAGAACACACGGTGCTTAAGAGGAAGCAAGAGCAGGCTTATAACTAGATGGCATCTCTGTGGCAGCTTGCCAAATTGCCTTATTCTCATACTTCTCTCTGGTCCTGGAAACTCCCAAAAGAGATTTATTTAAAAGATTCCTTGGGGGGGCATCTGGGTGGCTCAGTCGGTTAAGAGTCCTACTTCAGCTCAGATCATGATCTCCCGGTTCTTGAGTTCAAGCCCCGCATGGGGCTCTCTTCTGTCAGCACAGAACCCGCTTCGGATCCTCTGCCGCACCCCCCATCTCTCTGCCCCTCCCCTGCGCATCCTCTTTATTTGCTCACAAACAAATACACATTAAAAAAACGTTCCTTGGCACTGAGAGATTTTTTTATTTTGTCTGAAATGCAGACCGTGTAAAACAGAGAAGACGTAAAAATATCGCCTTTTCCTGATTAGAAATGTCAGATGCATTCATTATAGAGAATGTGGGCAACTTAGAAAAGCATAAATGGGAACATAAAACTGATCCAAAGCCTCACCTCTCAGGGGTTGCTATTATCAACCTCTGTATTTTGAAAGAAACAGTATATAGTGTTTAAGAGTGTATACTCTGACCCCAGACACTTGGAGTGTGAATACAGGCACGGCTATTTGCTGGCTGTGTGACCCTGGGCTGTTTGATCATCTGATTCACGGGGATCTTATTAGTGATGACTTTAGAGGGGTGTTTCGAGGGACAAACGGGATGATCCATGTAGAGAACCCAACCCAGTGCCGAGCACCTAATAAGAAGTTGACATATGCAACCATCACCATTGAATTTTGTGTGTTAGGATTCTTTTCCTCTGTACATAGGGATGTAAATACATACATGTGATTACACATAGTCAAGCATCGGCTACCACGTCAAAATGTGTTGATCGGCATTTTATATTATTTCGTATACTGAGCACCTGAATTTAATGTACTTGTTATACGACTTTGCTTTATTGAATTGTAGTAATTTATATTGTTGCATAAATCATAGGAATAGGAAATGAAGGTCCATTTTTTCCCTTCCAGGCAGCCGAGCCATTCCAGGGAAGCTCTTGGTAATGGAGCCAGATGCCTTATGGGATGGGAGACGGCCAACTTGGCTCTGGGCACGGGCTTATATAATTCTCCCAGGGAGACAGTTGTTAAGGGCAAAATAAAGAAAGTAAGGAAAATGCTCCCAGGTTCATTCCTCTTCCCTGATCATTAACAGAGGTGTCACTGAAAGCAGCCCCTCCATAGGATTTGAACCTATGACCTACGAAACACGAAGCAGCCCCACTTCCCAACCTCCTGGAAAAGATCTTATCCTGGTGGGTGGAATCAAACTGACCTGAACTGGCATCTGGCCAAGACCCCGGAGAGAAGGGTTACTTTTCCTTCAAGGAGGGAGGGAGCGTCCTAGTTGCTCTAATGACTGTCTTTGCAAGAAATGGCCTTGGAAAGCAGAGTGCAATTACCTGGGTTGAAATCGAGCCAGGATCTTTGGGTTATTATCTCTGCTTATATAAGATGTGCTAACGCATTGCTAATGACCGTCTGGGTTAGGACCCAGGTTTACAAGAAAGAAGACATTGAAAAAAAAAAAAAAAAAAAAAAAAAGAGGGTCATTGGATTAGAAAGAAGCTGCCTCTGAGTCTCCAACCTCTTCGCCGGGCATCGCTTTGGTGTTGACTCAGACATGTGGGCAATAGAGCTGGGGTTGTCTTGACTGCCTTTCTGATCTGATCTATGTATCGACCACTTCTGAAGTTAGTCATTGGTATTGCTGTTGCGGTGGGGGCCTAGTTGAATGGTGCAGGAGAATAATACCCGGTTGAATGGGCTGCTCTCTCCTGACTGACTACTACCTGGAGTAGTTTCCAACAGCATCAACCTTAAGGCCCAGAAGGTCTAACGGGCTGGGGTCATGGGTCTTTAGAATTAGCCCTGCTACTCCCTCTGTGCCCCCTCCCAGGCCCAAAGTGTCCCTCCCCCTTTCCAGCCCAGCCCATCTTTCCTTTGTTCTCCCCCATATTTTTCTCGATCTTTCTGTCGCATACATTTAGCGAAATGCTGGTTTTACAATGCTTGGAGATTTTTGCCAAAATCACAAATATACATTTGTCTTTTCAACACGTCTATAGCGTTTTCATACACACCTTTAGTTCAGGTTAGAAAATATACTCACACCAGGCCACACACCTTCCCGCCACAAATGTTATCTGAGTGGTGAATGGGCCATGCCATTTCAGGGGTAAGGAAACTGAGGCCAGTGAGATCGAGCAACTTGCCCAAGATCCACAATTGGTGGGGATGCGTGATGAACAGCCTTGATCTCAGTCTGCCTCTGTTCTTCTTACTCGTATGAGGAAGGAAATGACGAGTGACCTCGCCCACCATGTCTCCCATGTTGCCTTCTCAGGAGAAACGATGAACGCCTCTTACTATGTCCCTTGGTTTTGTATGAGTCCGTCAAACTGACCCAAACTGAGTCGAACTTGCTTTCTGTAGGATGGATCCCCTGTCCTAAAAGCACGGCCTCCCATAGGCCTTTCAGACACAGACAAGTGACTGGGCCTTGGAACTCCTGCCCATCTGGGTTCTGGCTCATGGCCCTTCCCAGCTCCCTTGTCCTGGATGAACAGATTTTTTTTTTTTTTTTTTTTTTTTTTTTTTTTTTTTTAGTGCTGACCAGCCCTCCTCCGTCTCTTTGACTTACCCCCATCTCATCAGGATGTCCGTTTGATTTAAAGCCAAACCTTCTCTCCCGGGTCAGGAGGGGGCGTCTGCTGGGAGCCGCCACGGCCGCTTCCGCATTCTCCTTCCCAGCAGTGTGCCGGGCCCGACATGCCTCTCCTCACACGGCACCTCATTTGGTGCCTTTGTTTTCTTGTGTCTTTTCCAAGTCTTGGCAACCGAGTTGCACCTCAACACGGTTATAAACTTCCACCACAAGTTGTCACTGATGTTTTCCAGGACCCAAACTGCATTTAAAAAAATTTTTTTTTTTTTTGTTTTACCTTCCGTCTGAGGCACTCCTGGAACAGCCCAGAAGAGCCAGGCAAGGCACTGACCAAGGAAGGAAGACTCTCCTCCGGCTAGAGAAGAGACAAGCTCTCTGAGCCATAAAATCGTAGGGGAAACAAAGAGAAGCCAAATCCCATGGCGTGCGTTCTCCATTACCCACTTATTCGTTCAACAGACATTTTGGGGCTCCAGGGAGACTCAGTCGGTTAAGCGTCCGAGTCTCAATTTCGGCTCAGGTCGTGATCTCACAGTTTGCGAGTTCGAGTCCCACATCGGGCTCTGCATGACAGCGCGGAACCTGCTTTGGATTCATTGTCTCCCCACTTCTCTCTGTCCCTCCTCTGCTCATGCTTTCTCTCTCTCTCTCTCTCTCTCTCTCTCTCTCTCAAAAAACAAACATTAAAAAAAACCAGACAAACACTTATGAATCACTGACTTCTTAATGGGGCAAGCATGATGCTGAGTGTCACAATTTTAATGCACGAACAAGAAGATATGGTTCCCCTGCTGGAGGAGGTATTGAGATTAGAGTGGCATCCTTGTGACTGTGGCACAGGTGCCAGGCACGTTTCCAAATAAAATTACAGGCCCAGATCCATGAGCATTTCCCAGAAGGGGAGACACTCTACAGAATTGAGCTCAGTTAAAAATTTGAGCTCAGGAGTTCAGCCAAGGATCGGCAAAGTGTGCTCAGGCAGTGGTGACGTTTGCAAACGCCCAGGGAAATAAGCCAGCATTAAAGGAATTGCAAAGAGGGGAGAAAAGGTGAGGCCGGTGGGCAATGCAGAGTTGTATGAAGGGGTATTACTGGTGTGGTGGGCGCAATAGGGACCCTGAGGTCTTCTCTTGATGGTGGGGGCATGACCAGATTTATGTTATAGGCAGCATGGAGGCAGAGAGCAGTTAGGGTGCTGTTTCATTCCTCCAGGGGAGAAGAAAGGAGGGCTTACATCATTGTGGGGGTAGAGGGGATGGGGGAAGGTGGAAGGTATTTCTGAGACTGAAGCAAAGGGCTTGGGACTGATTGTTGAGTGAGTGACAGAACAGGGTCTTAAGAAGACCCCATTTCTGTCCAAGGCCAGTGTTGGATGGCAGATGGTGCCATTTGGTGAGAGAGGAGGCAGGTGTAAGTCTGGTGATATGGAAAAGAGGAGTGTCGTTTGGGATGTGAAAATTCATTTGGTAGTATTTGAAGAGGCTGACATGAGCTTGGAAGATACGTGTGACCTGGAAGTGTCTTCTCCTGAGGAAGATGGCTGGTGGTCTGCTGTGAAAATTTCCCATGACCACCTGGAACCCAATCTTATTCCTTGGAGAAGAACAGATACTATTAGAAGGATAAAACATCAGGAAAAGTTCAACTGCTTCCAGGATTTGGACAAGACAAGAGTGTGTTGTTAACTCAAGTCCTTCTCTGTCTTCTCATCCGAGAATCTGAGAAGAAAGCAGGAAGTTTCCTTTGGCCAAGAGTGTGGTTGACGATGCAGTTGAACATGCTGTTGACACAGTTGACCGTGACACTGACCCAACTCACTGCAGTTGCCCATGCAGTTCTCAAAGCACCTTCATCATCTGGCTTGATCTCCCTAATATTGGTGTGGAAAGATATTTTTGTTTTTTCCCCTTGATGGGTGAGAAAATTGCCTCGGGGCAGGGAGTGGTTATGGGACCACAAGGCTTGGAATTAGTGGGGCTGGGATCTAAACCAAGGTTTCCTTGTTTCAAATGTTAAACTTGCCCTGCCCATGACACCATCATCACTGATTGGAGAAGACCCACATCTGTTCCCTAGAAGCCCAGGATTCTTGGAGGCACAACCCCAACAATTGCTGAGGCTTTTCTTCATGCTCACGTTTCTGTGTGTCTTTTGTGGGAATTATCACACCCACACCACGACCATAGGGGGATGGGGGCACGCTGACTGAGACAAAGACGTTAAGGTTCAGAGACCTTCCCAGTGGCAGGACAGGAATTTGAATTTATATATATGCTTAACTTTTAAAGCTCTCATTTTGTAAATGAAGGCAGGAAAGAAAGGAAAATGCTTGGCAACCAATGCCGCAAAAACATGAGAATTATAAGCAAGGAGGTTTTGCTCTTATTTTAATTAATGCTTGTCACTGGTCATGTTTACTGTAAAAAAAATAAAAACACAAAAAGCAAATAAATAACTTAGTCAAATGAAATTGCTCGCCAGTCTTTGAACTGCTTGGAGGTCAGGATTTCATCCCTTTTGTTGCTGCTGGGTTCCCAGCAATTGGAAAGCTGAGTCACATGGAATGAATGAAAAATGTCCCCTAATTTCACCTCCTAAAGATAGGTACATTAACATTTTGGTCCCTACTCTTTAGGAATTAGATTGTAGATAGATGATAGATAGATAGATAGATAGATAGATAAACAGATAGATAATAGAAGGATGATAGATAGATAAGAGAGAGAGAGAGAGAGAGAATAGATAGATACTCTAAAGAGAGAGAAAGAAAAAATACGTAATACAGAATTCAGTGGTTGAATTTATTTCAGGACCCATCCTTTTCCTTTTCCTTTTCCTGATAATCTGGGAATGCTTTCCTGTTGGGAAAGATGTGATCTCACTTTCTCCAGTGAAGAATCATTTCTCCATAGATTTGGGTGTGGATTTGAGGTGTCCACTGTAGATCTTTCATACGTCTCCCTCCACTCCTCTCCTCACAGCTTGGGAAACTTCCATCTTAGCTCGGAGAGTTTATTCTTACCACAGTGGAGGTCTTGGGTGCTTTGTTGAGAAGGGGGGTAGCCTTGTGCGTCAACAAAACCAACTCAGCAGTAGGGGTCGTTTGTCCATGTGTGGGATGTCTGTATGGACCCCACAGTGCTCCCTGATGGGGCCTGTTTTGTCCGGGGGCCCAGAGCCTCACTGTGGGACCTTAGGGGCCGTTCCTGTTTTTGGCAGACCCCCTTTGTGGAAGATTGTAGCCTGAAGAAGCTAGACTAGCTGTATCACGGGCAGGCTTTAGAAATGCGGTCTTCTGGTTCCTTGTGCTAGAAATTTCCCCAGATTTTAATACTTTCCCTGGATTTCAGATAACCCCTCCTTCCTAACAGCAGTGAGCTCCCAACTGTGACACACACACACGATGGATCCAATTTTCTTTGAACTGAGAAGAGGAAAAATACCTCTTAGTGAGTTAGTGAGTTTTCATCATTAATTTGGCTTTTATAAAATATAAAACACGCGGTTTTTGAGTCCAAACACACATCAACCTTGCTGTGAGGGACTTAGGCTGTGGAATACAAATCATCGTGACCAAGTGTCCAGGATAAAATTGCCCTGTGTTCACAGTTTGAGAACGTAAACCCCAATAAAAGAGAAGGAACTGTTTATAATCCAAGATAGCAGAGCCCTGGGAAATAATCCTGCTTTCTCCCTCCTATAAAGGTGAAGTTGCTGAGGCCCAGAGCAGGTAGCGACTTGCCCAAGGTCACACATGTCACTGAGGGCTGAGTCCCCAGAGTCAAGTCCAGTGCTCTGCTCCACAAATCCAGGGCATATGCTGAGCTTCAGAACCACCTGCTGCATTTTCTAGCACAGGCCTCAAAGTTGAGCCTTTCTCAGGGCCCAGGAGATCTGGCACCTTCTCTCACAACTCCTTCCAAAACTGTAAACATAGCACAGGGGCCCCAGGTTGGGCATCTTCTGTTCAGTGAAAGACTCCTCTCCCCTAAGTGATCACATTCATCTTAAGAAGACGGCGTTGGGGGAGGAAGGGTGCCTGGCTGGCTCAGTCAGTTGAGTGTCTGACTTTGGCTCAGGTCATGATCTCACAGTTCATGGATTCAAGCCCCACCTTGGGCCTTAGGCTGACAGCGCGGAGCCTGCTTCAGATTCTCTGTGTCGCTCTCTCTCTGTCCTTTCCCTGCTTACACACACACACACACACACACACACACACACTGTCTCTCACTCTCAAAAAAAATATTTAAAAAATATATAGAAAAAAGAAGCCAGGAAGTGGTGCCTCACAAGAGAGATGATATGCTTATTTTACAGATAAAGAAACTGAGGCTCAGGGCAAAGAAGTTACTTGCTTAAGGAGAGAGTGGTGGGGAGGCGGGGCCTGCATACAATCTCAAGTTTGGGTCAAAGATCTTATTTCTTTCCCCAAACGTTTCACAGTCTCCACTAAGTGCCATTTATAGCTCCGTGCCAGGCTTTGTGCTGAGGGCTCTGCAGGTGTTGTGTGATTTAATCCACACCGCCACGCCATGAGGCAGGGATCAAGGCAGCGGTCAATGGTAGGGAAGTGCTGAGAGAGAGAAGCAAGTCCCATCCGGCCCTTTCTGGCCGGGGACCACTCTGATGTTTGGTGTCTTCATCTTGCTGGCCCCTGTGTGACTTTGGGCAAAATACGGAGATGATGGTGCCCGTTGGGAAGCACTCTAGAAGACTCTTCCTTTCTCCTCTCCCCTTCTCAGAATGACAAACAAAAAACAAAACCCCTGAATCGGTGTGTCAGAAGCAGTAGACATTTCTTTTCTCAGTTCTAGAGGCTAGAAGTCCATGATCAAGGTGCTGATCAATTTGATTCTGGTAAGAATCTCTTCTGAGCTTGTAGACGGCTGTCAACTCACTGTATTGCCTCATGGCCTTCCCGCTGGGTGTGTTCAGGGGAAGGCGGTCGGGGCAAGCGCTCTGGTGTCTTTTCTTACAAGGACACCAATCCTGTCAGAAAAGGGCCCTACTATTATTACCTCATTTAACCTTAATTACTTTCTTAGAGGCCTGGTAGCCAAATACAGCCGGCTACACTGGGGGATTAGGGTTTCAACATATGTTTTTTTTGGGGGGGGCAGGGGGCACAAACATTCTGTCCATAACAACCACCAAACTGAAATGCCAATCGTCCACAGCCCCAGCTGGTCTCCCCAAGGCTTGGCTTTGCCAAGTTAGGAAGCTTCTACGTTTACCTAAATAATTGTTTAAAATGTATATTACTCAAAGGCGGGATTCTAGTCCAAGTAACTTTCCAAACATGGTACGTGGTTAATCTTCCAGCATGGGTCAAGCCAACTGGGCCGAGGTTGCCCGGCCTTGCTGTGTGGTGACAATGGTCAGGCTTGGGTCAAAAGTGTTCTTTTCACAGCTGAGACTTGAGAGTATGGAATGCATTTGCCACAATCTTAGTAACGGAAATAGATAAGCTTCCTGTGTCAGTAATGGTTTTGACTCCATCTAGCACTGGCATCAGGGGTTACTGTTAGATTTAGCTCATGAATGTAAAATATAACATTCTATTACATAAAGTTCTTAGAATAATGCCTTGCTCATAGTAGACATTTTATAAGTGTGTGCTGTTTACCATTGTTGTTTTGCTGTTGCTATTGTTGTCTGGTTCATTTCGATGCCACTTAACTGAATCCAGCAGCTACCCGATGGACTGGCTACCTGTCCTGTGTTAAGCATTGTAGATTCAGTATTGAATGATGCAGACCTGGCCTCTGAATGTGCATCGCCTGAGGGTTATCAAAATAACCTTGGACCATGGAAATAGTTGCTGGGACAGTTGGTAAGTGCCACACTCACCTTGGAGATAGAATATGGGGAAACTGGGCCTGGGTTCTAGCCTTGGTACAGCTCCTGTCCCGTCCTGGCATCATCTCTGTCACAGGGAGAAGGACTTCTCTGGTCCCAGCACTTTCTTCTGTAGTGGAAGGAGTTACATGTATAATCTCTAAGGCTTCCTCACTCTGGACATGCTCTGAGGTAAGTCACGGAAGCCATGCCATGTCACTCAACTTCTCTGTCCCCAAATATCTGCTACCAAATTCTTTTTTCGGTTGATCAGCTTCTGTAGACCAAATTTAGATTCAGTTTGGGCCTATATGTTGTAAGATATAACTGTGAAACAAGGCATCAATTTCCTGGACCATATAGTCATTAGTGAAGTCCAAATATCTAGATATTTCACTGACTTTACAATTTTTGTTCAGACATTTACCGTCATGAAAACAGTGCTGCCACTAACCAATTGGATGAACTGAGACCCTTTGCCTGCCTGCTCACATCATCATCCTTTCAGGGACCAAGGTGGATGATCCTTAAGAGATGGTCCATCACCCATATTGAACAGGACGCCTTTCTGTTTTGCTTTTGTGCATCCTCATATACATTCAGACTATTTGGGAGTGAATACAGGAAAGCTTTCTTCAAGAAAAGGAAGAACCAAGAGCCACATCAAAAGAGCAGTGGAAATAGAAAGTTCTGAATGCCAGACTTTAAATCATCCTGGCAAATTGTAAGTCTGTTTTTTTCCATTCTGGTCTCCAAAGCTTGAAGATGGATTGCCATTAGCTGGAAATAGTTGGGGCTTATGATATTAACCTAGTTGTTAGAGTGATCAAGGACATCTGTTCTCCACAAATAATGGGTCTTGTTCCAGGAGTGTTGACTATGGCAAAATCTTAAGTTTTGATGAAGACCTCCCGAGTTAGCATACGCTCATGAATGGGATGGACCGACTAGTGTAGAGAAGATGTTGTTTCTGATAATTGAGGAACCCACCCCAACGTGTCTTTTTTCACTTTGTGGACAGGCATGTTCACCGAGGAGCCTTCCTTATAATCATTGAAATTTGTGGAATTCAGGTAAACCTATGATATAATAATGTTGATGATGAATTATACTCCATATCACCATTCCTGAAAGTAGTTTCATTACGTTCTTAGTGGACAGAAGAAATAGAACACAGAGGTATTTCCTACTTTTCCTAACTTCATTCAGTGATTAGTGGCAGCATGAGAACCTTAGCCCACCAATGGTTTTCTCTTCTTTGAGGGCATTCCAACAGATGCTCCAGATCCTAGGATGTCTCATCTGTGCTCGCATCCGCAAAGCTATGACATTTCACCTCACTGCTGAGAAGAAATACTTCATTTAACCTACTTTCAATTGATCCAAAATGATAAAAAAAAATCTCCTCAGCCCCTTAATTTCCACAGAGATCCTTTAACTCTAGGAACTTGGAAAATTCTAGTAAAATTAGAAAAGATCCTTTAACTCCAGGAACTTGGAAAATTCCAGCAAAATGCTTCATAATGACATTACCCAGAATCAGATTTTCATGCTTTCTTCCTTTCATACTACAACCTCCGCAGACTTTAGAAAAATGTAAATTTTCTCCCTTGTTTCCATGTCTCCTGGCTCTCCCTTTTCATCAGGGGTATCTGACCAATCCTATGAAAAGGCTATTTCATTTAGAACTCCAAAAAGAGGCATTTTTTTTTCCCATAGAATTTCTACTTCTGGTCATTGCCCTGAGAGTTCTGGTTGTGGGGTTTCCCTTTTTCCACAGTGACTCTGCAATCACTGTCACGGGAGTATCACCCACCATAAGTTTCATCTTAGATTGTGTATCTTTGGAGTTTGTCATTGATTCATAAATGGCACCATTTTATATATCCAATGGAGAAAACTAGGGCTGTATTCTAAAATGTGATGTATAAATTGCTTATGATGCTGTTGACATGTAAAACAAGTGAAAAGAGTCGAGTCAAAACAAAACAAAACACAATGGCAAAGTTAAAGAGGTGTATGCTTTCCTCTTTGAATAGAAACTTCAAGCTTTTGGGGCGCCTGGATGGCTCAGTCGGTTAAGCGTCCGACTTCAGCTCAGGTCACGATCTCACAGTCCATGAGTTCGAGCCTCGCGTCGGGCTCTGGGCTGACAGCTCAGGACCTGGAGCCTGCTTCCGATTCTGTGTCTCCCTCTCTCTCTTCCCCTCCCCCATTCATGCTCTGTCTCTCTCTGTCTCAAAAATAAATAAACCTTAAAAAAAAATTAAAAAAAAAAAAGAAACTTCAAGCTTTTATTTATTTATTTTTTTGCATGTTAGAGCTCCAGAGACTTTTTTCATCTTTCTTAGGTAGGAGTCAACTCTCTGTAAGGTGGGAAGATTGTCTCTTCATTCACTGTATGAGTGGAGAAAATAGCCAGTACCATCAGAGGTTGTTATGAAATATTACCTGTCATGGTAACTCTTACCCACTGAATCACAGGTTGTCCCCACAGCTAACTCTTCTGTAAGACTAGTTGTTTTTTTTTCCTGTCTCTTGTCATATGAAAAATATCTCACAGGATCATGAGAATTGTGCCTATTCCATAATAACACATCCATGCCTTTTATTAAGGGTCACCATATAGCGAGCAATTAATTCCTTCTTATTTGGCTTAAACGTTGGCAGGAATCAAGACCTGCTTGGCATTGCATCTCACTAGCACCTGCATGGGCACTGGACACAGAGGTGCCTGATAAATGTAGGCTGAAGGAGTGTGAATTGGCTGACCGAGAGAAAGGAAGAGTTGGTTTTTCTGTGCCATTGCATAGTGTGTTGGGATCCCGACTCAAACAGAAACGAAGGGTGAAATCGTGACAGGGCCACGGGATGCTGAGTTGGAAAGGGGTTTTCCTCCTATACCTTCTGGGGTTTTTCAGCAATGACTCCTCAGTCTTGTGTTCTCTCAGGCATTCGAAGGTAGAATATAGAAGGGTCTATTTGTCTCAGAACAAATCAACCAATGACAAAAGCTATGGGAATGGTAACTTGAGCCTGGTGTTTTGCTTCTGGGGACTTCCCAGAGGCAACTCCCTGTTTCTCCCCAGCATGGCTGCCCCTCATAGAGCTTTATCTGGAGTTGGCTATATTTGGTTTAGTTTTTAATTATCTTTGTCAATAAACAGTGAATTAGAAATGAAATAATTTTTATAGCGGAGTTTTAAAACTGAGTTATAGGCTAGACCTTCACTCGTAGGTCTCTAGATTAGGAACCACTCAGCTTATCCATGGGGTTTTGGGCTTTTTTGAACACTTGAGTGTCAGTCTACCCATCAGGAAAATTGGCTGCAAACATAGCCGCCTGCCTCCCAGCCTGCCAGAGGCTTCCTCAATCTAAGTCTGCCAGGAGGAGGCCAATGAAAAACTGCATTGGGTGGGGGGTGGGTGCCTGGATGGCTCAGTTGATTAAACATCGGACACTTGATTTCGGCTCATGTCATGATCTCACGGTTCGTGAGCTCGAGCCCCACCTTGACCTTCATGCTGACAGCGTGGAGCCTGCTTGGGATTTTCTCTCTCCCTCTACCCCTCTCTCTCAGAATAAATAAATAAACTTTCTTTCTTTCTTTTTTTAAAGAAAAACTGCATTGGTTTACTTACATCTCTGTTAAAAACAATTTCCATCCCTTCTTTTGCCACACATAAGGGTTCATCCGTAGAGATGAACAATGAGAGATGATGAAACTGAACGCTGATGAATGCAATGAGAGATGATAAACTGAATACCTGAGCCAATGGAGACAGGATTGTAAAAGACCTTGTTAATTACTACTAAGGTGGAGGTCTTCCTTCTGAGGATGGCTTTAGTATAGACCTGGAAGAAACATCCCCGTTACCTCTCGTTAGGACTCAAGATGCACATGAGCAATGCAATTACCCTCTTACAGATCCATAATGCTGACGGCCCCTAGAAACACTACTTGAAGCTTGAGGAGAAATATAAGGAATTTAGAACATCTTCCTCCCTGTACAGTATATCCACAAAATATATTTTCACTCTTTAGAGTGAACATTTAAGCAAATAAACATTTAAGCAAATAAATGTGGCAGTGTTTTTATATTCATGGAGAAAAAAAACAGCACACTTGTGAAAGTCTGACTTTTTGTTGTGGCTGGGATGTTTATAAATAATCCCCCCACCCCCAAATAGCTCAATGAAACGTTTTCGTGGGTAGCAATTGTCTCAGAAAAAAGCAAAAGGAAGTATTCACAGCAGGGGCAGATTTGCTTTCCTTGGAATGGGTGATTGGCCTAAGGAATGTATTTCAGAGACTGTAGAAACAAGCTCATTCCTCTCAGCTTCTATCCCATATGCAGGTCAGGCTTTAGCTGCATATTAATTTTTATGGGCGAGTTCCAGACTTGGAGGAGGGAGGCGTGAGGGCTTTGGTGATGGAGAAGCAGAGTGACCCATACTCTGGAAAAGCAGGGAGAGGATTCTTCAACTACAAGCAATTGATTTTATTTTCAGCTTCAAGGCTTTCATCACTAACAAAAAAGATATACAAATTAATGGAGCTCTCTCTGTCACTGGTGGATTAAGTCCCACAGACAGCATCTGATGGCTACATAAAACCACAGTTTGCTTATCATCAGCAGTAGAAGGATTTATAGTGCCTGGGTCATTTGTTAACCCCATGTCTGTCCCATATCACCCCAAGATCAAAGTGGAGAGAAAGAGGATTAATAAACATTGGGAGGAGATTTTTTTTTCTGGACACAGCCCATCACACCATTGTCTCTTTATATTTTATTTCTCTATCTAGCTCTGCTTTGTGGTTAAGCGCCAGTGTTTCTGTTGGAAATGAAAAACTGCAATGTTGAACTTTCTTTCATTTTTTTAAAAGTTTATTTATTTATTTTGAGAGACAAACAGAGAGAGAGAGGGAGAGAGAATCCCAAGCAGGCTCTGTGCTGTCCGCGCAGAGCCTGATGCGGGGCTCGAACCCACTAACTGTGAGATCATGACCTGAGCCAAAACCGAGATGGATGCTTAATTGACCGAGCCACACAGGCGCCCCTGAAGTACCTTTTTAGGACTGCTGGAATCCCTGGAACACACGAAGGAGAACACACCGTACTTGTGGTCGACGGGCGAGAAGGATACAAGTGTTGATGGTCTGATGGGGTGGAACATGGGCTGGGAATGTTGACCCATGGGTCACAAAGCACTTGTCGGTGCTTGCTCTCTCTGCTCTGTCAATCTATTGCCTCCGTCGGGGCGAAAGGCTCACATCTAGGCTGCTAGTGAACAGTGGGGAGGTGGTAAACCGACTGGTACTGTGTCTTCGAGTTTACACACTGCGTTCACGGACGCTGGCCCATCTGACCGTGGAGTACCGGTGTTCGCATCTCACAGAGGAATCAGAGCTCTGCCAGGCAAAGTGCTGTGCCTACAGTCACGCAACTGGACCGTGGCGGTTCCCATGGAAGCCAAAGCTCTAGCTCCCATCCTGGGTTCTTTCTCAGATACCAAGTTTCTCTGGACTACAGGAGAAAGGGGAAAGAGAATCGGGTTTTGTGCCCAGCTGCACTGCTTTGTCATCATCTGGCTTTTGTTGCATTTTCATTATATCTAATGTGGAGAAATTAGGATTGATTAGATAGTCCCAATTGACCCACTGGGTCAACTTATGCTGCCTCTCTACAATATGCAAGTATACCTTGTCTTATAGCGTCAGGGTTGAGTTCAATGCTTAGAGTTCAGAGAATCAGACATATGATACCAAAGTCTCTCTCAATTATGCGCTAAATACAACATGTGTCCTCTTAAAACTGTATCTTCACTGCTCATGGCCTTTTAGTTGTGAAAAGCTCCCATGATTAAAAGCAAAAGTTGCTTGGGGCGCCTGGGTGGCTCAGTCAAGTTCAGCATTTGACTCTTGACTTCTGCTCAGGTCATGATCTTGTGGTTTGTGAGTTCGAGCCTGGCATTGGGCTCTGTGCTGAGAGCACAGAGCCTGCTTGAGATTCTCTCTCAGCCTCTCTCTCTCCCCCTCCCCTGCTTGTGCTCTCCCTCTCTCTCTCTCTTTCTCAAAACAAACAAATAAATATTAAAAAGAAGAAAACAAAAGTTGCTTGAGATTATTATTTCTAGTGTGAACAGTATCATGCTTTCTTTTTATAATCTTTTATATTAGAAAAGTGGTAGATTTTTATTGCAATTTGTATTTTCTAGAAATAAAATCAAGCAAATAGTTCACCTGCAATCCCACAGTAATATTTTAGTTTTACTTTGAATCTTTCTTTGATGTTTATACCCTATCCATATTAGGTCACATTAAGAAATGCCTTATAATTACAATTATGTCACATGATTAGGTCACATTAAGAAATGCCTTATAATTACAATCATGTATAAAAGGGAAGAAGTCTTTTATTACTTTTAAACATTTTTTTAATGTTTATTTATTTTTGACAGAGAGAGAGAGGGAGACAGAGCATGAGTGGGGGAGGGACAGAGAGAGAGGGAGACACAGAATCCGAAGCAGGCTCCAGGCTCCGTGCTGTCAGCACAGAGCTTGATGTGGGGCTCGAACTCATGGGCCACAAGATGGTGACCTGAGCTACAGTCGGAAGCTCAACCGACTGAGCCACCGAGGTGCCCCAAGGAAAGAAGTTTTTTATATACTGATTTCTAAATCTTGAGATATTTAAGTAGCTTCACTGAAGAATAATTGATATATAATAAATTGCACCTGTTTAAAATGTGCAATTTGTTCATTTTGGCCCTACATCTATATTTGTGAAACCATCAGCATACTCAGGATAATGAACATATCCAGCACTCCCAAAAGAATGCTCCCATCCCTTCTTTGTAATCCCTCTCTTCCTGCCTCTCCCCACACTTGCATCCCTCATGCAAAAATAAACCCCGATTTATTTTCTGTTACTACAGATTCATTCATGTCTTCTAGAATCTTATATAAATGGAATCCAACAGTAGGCACTCCTTATTTTTGTCACACTCCACTACTCAGCATAATTATTCTTTGATTCATCAACGTTGTGTACAGTAAACTGTTCATTTCTTTTTATGACTCAGTAGTGTTTCATTTTCTGGCTATACCACATTTGTTTATCCATTTGTTGGTTGGACATTGAGTTGTTTCCAGCTTTGGGCTATTGCTATTAGCCTTTGTATGGACACATGCTTAATTTATCTCGGGAAAGTATCAAAGAAGAGGGAATTACTGAGTCATACAGTAAGTCAACGTTTCACATTTTAAGAAATTGCCAGAAGGGTTTTCAACATGATTCTACCATTTTGCATTCTCTCTACTGTTGTACGAGAGCTCCAATTCTTTTTTTTTTTTTGATTTTATTAAAATTTTTTTAATGTTTATTTATTTTTGAGAGAGTGAGAGAGACAGAGCATGAGTGGGGGAGGGGCAGAGAGAGAGGGAGACACAGAATCCAAGGCAGGCTCCAGGCTCTGAGCTGTCAGTACAGAGCCTGACGTGGGGCTCGAACTCACAGACTGTGAGATCATGACCTGAGCTGAAGTCGGATGCTTAACCGACTGAGCCACCCAGGCGCCCCAATTCTTATATCATTGTCAAAACTTGAAATGGCCAGTCATCTGAATTTTGGCCAGTCTACTAGGTACGTAAGTGATTTTTTCCTGTAGTTTTAGTTTCTATTTCCCTAATGACTACTGATGCCCAGCAACTTTTCTTGTCTTCTTTGTCGCCTGTATCTCTTCTCTGGTGAAGTGTCTTTTCAAATATTATGCCCATTTTTAAAATGTGGTTGTTTTTCTTATTATCAAGTTTTGAAAGGCCTTTATATATTCTGCGTATAAGTCCTTTGTCCTTATGTGATTTGCAGATATTTTCTCCCAATCTGTGACTTGTTCTTTCATACTCCTAACTGTATCTTTCAAAGAGCATGAGTTATTAATTTTGATGAAGTAAAAATTACCAAATTTTTCTTTTATGGGCTGGAAATTTATGGGTTGTAAGTTTTTTTTTTATAGATACTTTCGTGCGTCACTCTTTTGACATCATATCAAATAAATCTTAGCGTAATCTAAAGTCATGAATAGTTCTTCCTTTGTGTTTTTTCTAGAAATTTTATAGTTGAATTTCATCCTATGATCTATTCTAATTGTTGTGCATGATACAAGATATCAATCAAAATATTTATTTATTTGCACATTTAGCAATGTTTTGTAGCTTCCAGCCTGTAAGTCAAACTTATTTGTTAAATTTATTAACTATTTTATTATTTTTGATGATAATTTTGATTGTATTTTTATAATTTTTGATGATATTTTGGTGATAATGTAAGAAATTGTTTTGTTTATTTTATTTTATTTTATTTTATTTTTAAAATTTTTTTTTAACGTTTATTTATTTTTTGAGACAGAGACAGAGCATGAACGGGGGAGGAGCAGAGAGAGAGGGAGACACAGAATCGGAAGCAGGCTCCAGGCTCTGGGCCATCAGCCCAGAGCCCAACGCGGGGCTCGAACTCACGGACCATGAGATCGTGACATGAGCTGAAGTCGGACACTCAACCGACTGAGCCACCCAGGTGCCCTTATTTTATTTTTTAATAGTTCATTGATTGAATGTAGGAATACAATTGATTTTTTTGCGTATTGATCTTGTGTCTCACAGATTTACTGAACTTATTTATTAGTTCTGATCGTGTGTGTGTGTGTGTGTGTGTGTATACACGTGTATTTGAATTCCTTAGAATTTTATACTTATAAGAATATGTCATCTAAGGGTAGAAATGTTTTTATGTCTTCCTTTTTAATCTGGATGCCTTTTATTTCCTTTTTCTTTCCTACCTGCTGTGGCTAGTAGCTCCAGAGAAATGTTGACTGCAAGAAGACAGCACACATTCTGATCTTGTTAATTTCCTGTCTTGATCTTAGGGGAAATAATTTAGTCCATCCCATCACTTGTGAAGTCATCTGTAGGTTTTTGTATATGCTTTCTCTATTTGTTTTTATCATGAACAGGTGTGAATTTCGTAAAATATTTTATTGAGATAGACATGTGGTTTTGTCTTTATTCATTAATAGGTTATATTTCACTGACTTATTTTTTAAATTCTATTTTGCATTCCTTGGATAATCCCACTTCTGGTCATGGGCATTACTGGGATTTGGCCTGCTGGGATTTCGGTGAGGATGTTTGTGTCTATATCCACAAGAAACATTGATCTTGTGATGTCTTTGCCTGGTTTTGGAATCAAGGCAAGACTAGCTTCACAGAATGAACTGTGAGGTGTCCCTTCTGATTCTATTTTCTGAAAGAGTTTGTGAGGGATTGGTATTAATTCTTTTAAAAAATGTATTGTTGTGGGTGCCTGGGTGGCTCAGTGGGTTAAGCATCCGACTCTTGATTTCCGCTCAGGTCATGATCTCATGGATTGTTTGAGCCCTGCATTGGGCTCTGAGCTGACAGCATGGAGCCTGCTTAGGATTCTCTCTCTATCACTCTCTTCCTCTCTCTCTGCCCCTCCCCTGTTTGTGTGCTCTCTCTCACATTCTCTCCCTCTCTCTCAGAATAAGTAAATAAACTTTCAAAAAAATGTGTAGTTGAATTCACCAGGGAAGCTGTCTCGTCCTTAGCTTTTTGGAAACTTACAAAATCACTAACTTAATCTTTAACTTGCTTTGGTCTGTTTAGATATTTTTGGGTTTTGTTGAGCCAGTTTCGGTAGACTGTGTTTTTCTAGGAGCTTATCCACTTCCTCTCAGTTATCTGATGTGTGAGCATATAGTTGTTCATTGTATTTCCTTATAATCCCTTTTGTTTCTGTAAGGTTGGCAGTTATCTCCCTCTTTTATTCCTAATTTCAATAATTTGAGTCTTCTCTCTTTCTCTTGGCCAAGCTAGCTAAAGGTCTGTCAATATTGTTTATCTTTCCAAAGAACCAACTTTTGATATCATTGATTTTTCTCTACTGCTTTGTTCCTCACTACTTCCTTTATTTCCACTCTATCATAATATTTCCTTCCTTGTATTTGCTTTGGTTTAATTTGCTCTTCTTTTTCTAGTTTCTTAAGGCGGAAAGTTAGGTTATTCATTTGCAGTCTTCCTTCTTTTTAAATATAAGTGTTTATAGCTATAGATGTCCTTGTAGGCACTGCTTTCACAGTGTCCTATATGTTTTTACATGTTGTATTTACATTTTCATTTGTCTCAAATTATTTTCTAATTCCCCTAAAGGGAATCGTTGGTTAGTTAACAATGTGCTACTTCATTCCCACATATTTAAGAATTTTTGAAATTTCCTTCTGGTATTGATTTTTAATTTCATTCCACTGTGGTTGGAGAACATACTTTATATGATTTCAGTTCCTTTATATTTATGGAGGACTGTTTATTATATAACATATGGTCTATCCTGGAGAATGCCTATCTTTTCATGTATTCTCTATCTACCTCTGTCAAGGTATAGATGGTGTCTTTATAGTTCTGTTGCCCAGGGATGTGTTGAGAGAGTCTATGCTATCTATCCTGCCCTAATTATTATTTTATGATTGGTGCAGATCTAGAAGTAATGGTTGGATTTGTAGCAATGGTGGCCTCTAATAATCCATTCATAGATAGACATCTATAACACATCTTTAGTAAGTGCTTAGTATGTATGAGGCCCTGTGTTAGGGGTACAGAGTTGACAAAGAGATCTCTCACTTTAGGGAGTTTTTAATCTGGTTGAGAAGGAAAACTTATAAACAAAAAGCATAATACAGAAGCTGGATATAACAGAACCGCAGAAAAATGGATTTCCTTATGAGATATAAGGGCACCAGGGAGACTCTCCTAGAGCATGCAGTATCTGAATTGGATTTTGAAAAAAAGGAGACCACTGAGAAGACAAGAAGTAGAAGGACGTTTCAGGCAGGGAGCTGCAAAAGACAAGTTAGATCCAAGTGTCATGGTGCCTGTGCACAGCTATGATGGCTTTCTTAAATGAAATTAAAAATAGGTATACTTTAGTAAGTCTTTTAGATAGAACTTCCTATTTGTATGAGTTTTCTAAGGCTGCTGCTATAAAATAACACAAGCTGGGTGGCTTAAACAACACATATTTTTGGTCTCACAGTTCTGGAGGCTGGGAGTCCAAGATCAAAGTTTGACTCAGGATTTGTTCCTTTTAAGGGCAGTGAGGGATCTGTTCAGGTGCCCCTCCTTGGTTTGTAGATGGCCATCTTCTGCCTCCATATTTTCACATCGTCTTCCCTCTATGCCCATATCTGTGTCCAAATTTCTCGTTTTTATAAGGATACCAGTCTTGTTGGATTAAGGCCCATCCTGATGACCTCATTTTCCCTTGATCACCTCTGTAAAGACCCTATCAGTACAGGGTCTGACACATTCTAGAGATCCGTGTCTGTTGCATGAACAAATAAATGAATAAATAGCAGACATCACTGGCAGCTAAACAGGGCCCCTCACTGACTTGGCCACCAAGGTCCTGGTTCTGAAACTGGCACTGAGGAGCTGGGTGACCCTAGCTCATGAATTTATTTCCCACAGTGCTGCCTCAACCAGGCATCCTGGGCCTCTTCCAGCCGTCCAGGTTCTGCTTATGCAGCTGTATCCTGTGTTTACTATACTTCCTGTCTCTTCAGTGCTTATCCAATTTCTGGTCACCCTTCATGCTGTCACCTCTCTTAAAAATGTTCTCTGCCACCGTGAGTCTTTCTGGAGACCCCCTTTCACCCCTGATTATTTTGTGTGTGAGTCTTATCTGCCTCCTTATATGTAAACGGATGGAAAACAAATGCTCTGTCATCATTTTTCTTATATTGTCTCTTTACCATTACTCTGCTTTTATTTCCCCAGTGCTCTCGGTGACAAAAACAGTTGTGACAAATACTCGTTGAGTACCGTCAGGACATTAGGCACCACGCCATGTTACCTTTAACCTTGACAGTAGCTCTTTCTGGCTGACAAAAGGCTTTATGGCAGGTAAGAATTGAGCTTGGGTCTGTCTGACTCTGAAGTGTGGGTGTTGAACCACCACACACACGCTGACCCATAGTAGGCATTCAATTATTGGTGCCGTTTTCGTAATTCCTATCACGCCTTTGACCTCCCTGCCTGTCTCAGAGTTACACTGATAGATTTCTTCTGACCCTTTATGATGATGTCTCCCTGATATATTGACTGATGACCCCCTCCCCATCCAGGGAAAGGCAGCTCTTATTAGGGACTGAAAATCAGATGCCATGCCTTCTGTGGCTCCCTCGGAGGAGTCATGGCCAATGATGAAAGGGAACGAGTCCGTCAACAATCCAGATGTTTTAACTTTAAAATATATTAGTTGGGACCTTGAGAAATCATTGAATGGCAGATGGCATTTTTGTCTTGAACAGTGGTAAAATAGCTAGATATTTTAGTATATGTTATAGAGGACTGTGGGGGCAAGACCCACCATGGGGTAAGTGCGGATGGCCCGCCATTCTGATACAGCTTCAACTTCACACTCATGGGGCCATTTCCAAGTAAGGTGGTACCTGTAGTCACCAGGTATATTGATAAGGTTAAGAGACCAAAGCATGCATTGTTTTACTTAATTTAAAAATGTTCACAGTTTCAGGGCACCTGGGTGGCTCAGTCGGTTAAGCAACCGATTTCTGCTCAGGTCATCATCTTGTGTTTCGTGGGTTCGAGCCCTACATTGGGCTCTGTGCTGACAGCTCAGATTCTGTGTCTTCCTCTATCTCTGCGCCTCCCCTGCTAGTGCCCTTTCTCTCTCTCTCTTTCCTAACGATAAATAAACATTACAACAAGTTTTAAATGTTCACAATTGTGATTTGTCACAGTTTTTATAACCCTATTTTGACATTTCTCAAGGTTAAACAATTGTTTGGTGTGTCTGGGTGGCTCAGTCGGTTAAGCATCTGACTTTGGCTCAGGTCGTGATCTCGCAGTCCCTGAGTTCAAGCCCTGAGTCAGGCTCTGTGCTGAGAACTCAGAGCCCGGAGCCTGCTTTGGATTCTCTCTCTCTCCCTCTCTCTCTCTCTCTCTTTCTCTGCCCCTCCCACATTTGTGCTCTGTCTGTCTCTCTCTCAAAAATAAAATAAACATAAAAAAAATTAAAAATTGTCTGGAAACCAAAAACACAATAAGATGGCTCTCTTGATTTCTGAGATACCCTGAGGAAAAGATCTAAAAAATCTTCCTGTTCTTGGTCTTTCCTCTATCAGGAAGGTCAGAAGACTTGCATGTTGGGTCTTGGGTCTGAGTATTTCCATTGATATCTAAGTGGATCTTTCTAATGCTGTGAGGAGAGGAACAATCACAGTCTGTCTGGCAGGAAGAGATGTTGACATCACAGAGTCTGACTGCTTTAGTCTTGGATAAGGAAACTGAGGCCTCCACGGCCTTTGGGCCTTGGCCACCATCACATACCCTTTGGTTAATAGGTGAGTGGGATAAAGTTTGTCCTTGGCCACTGCTCCATGACTTTGCTGCTTCTCTAAAGGTTCAGGGACCAGAGCTCAGGGCAGATTCTGTACCTGACTCTGCCATGCTCTGTGGCATCTTATGGACCTCCCTTGTGGGACAGGGTGGGGAGGGGGGCAGCAAATTCGTGGACTGGAGAGATCTGGGTGGTTTCAGAGGGTAGCACTTCCTGGGTAATGGCTAATGAAAGGTGGACAGGTAGAACTTCCCCAGCTGGTCCAAGAAAACATGGTCCACAGTACTCAGGCCACAGTGGTCTGTTCTTATAGCTGGAGATGACATTGACAGAACTGATGGAAAGAGGCCTGAAAGGGTCAGACCTGCCCTCAAACCCGGGCTTCACCTCTTACTAGCTGGGTAAGCTTCTCTGAGCCTCAGTTTCTACATCTGTAAATTAGTAATCATGGCTAACTCAATGGGTGGTTGTGGGAATCATCTGAGGTAAAGCATATACCTCAGATATATATATATACACTCAGGTATATATATATATACACACACACACACATATATATATATATATATATATATATATACACCTCAGTGTGGGGCCAAAGAACATTTGGTTCCTTTCCTCTTGAATTCCTGGGTATATATTAAAGTGGGAACCCTCGCTGACGTAAAATGTAATTTATTTTGCAAACAAATGGTTCTACTAATAGCAAAGAGCTGGGGGCTCCCAATCTGAGACTTACACAACCATTTCCCCCTTTGTACATTCTGCGGTCGTAAGGCAGTTTTGTCTTTAGTTTTGTCTTCCCGTTGCCTTTAAATCCACTTTCAACAGTGATAGCTCATTGGTGATTTCTCTCATCACTGTCAGACTCTCCAGTCACTGGAGCCACAAAACACTGCCTCCGTTTAATTAATTAATTGTTTGTTTGCTTATTTTAAGAGAGAGGGAGAGAGTGCGCATGTGAGTGGGGGGAGGGGCATACAGAGAGAGAAAGAGAGAGAGAGAAAGAATCTCAAGCAGGCTCCATGCTGTCAGTGCACAGCCTGACGCGGGGCTCGATCTCACGAACTGTGAGATCATCACCTGAGCCAAAACCAAGAGTCTGACGTTCCGCCAACTGAGCCACCCAGGCATCCCTCAGTTTAATTAATTAATTAATTAATTCTTCTTATTAATAAGAAGAAACTATTTGTCCTTCAGGATTTCTCTCTTCTTCTTCCTCCGTCTCAACTTCAGAACGGCCGCTGGTCAGAGGAACAGGAGGCCTGGCTGACTTCCGCTCTATCTGCTACGTCCACACGTCCTCCCCCACCACGCGTAGAATGGTTTCTGAACTTCTTAGCTTGGCTGGAGTTGTCCTGGAGATCAAGCTTAGCACTCTCCATCTTGGCATTTATTTAAAGCCAATCTTTGCTGTTCTGAGATTGCTCTCCACACCCCCTTCTCCTTCTCTCGCCTTTGCGCCCTTGGTGCGTGTGTCCTTGCACGTGGATCCCCGAGCATCAGTCACCCTGCGCTTCTGTTGAAGGGGCAAATGCCTCCCTGCTCCAGCTGGTCACTTGTGACCACCTGAGAGCCTCCAGCCACCTGCTGCCAAAGTTCCCTTTCCACAGGCCATCATCTGGGATGAATCCAGCTGTTTCTCTTGTGTGGTTCCCATCTGAACCACGGGAAACCCTCAAGCATTCATTCCCCACACCAGCTCTGGGAGGGCAAGCCTGTGTCAGAGCAGCATTATCCGCTCCTCTATTCTGCCATCAGAAGAGCAGGCTGTGTCCTGTGACCCTCAGACAACCGGGCACACACATTTAAGCTACAGGAAGTGTTGACAAAGTGTTGCCAAATTTAGGGGGAAAAAGAAAAAAAAAAGACGGCATCTATTAACACTGAATTTCAGATAAACCAGGGAAATATTTAGTGTAAGTATGTCCCATGCAGTATCTGGGACATACTTATACTGATAAAATTTCTTTATCTGAAATTCAAAGTTAATTGGCCATCCTGTGTTGTATCCACCAACCCTGTGCTGGTCAAATTTAGAAACACCCCAGGTCCTTTGATACACTCACTGTTGGCGAGGTGTTAAATAGTCTTGTAAGCTATTTTTTTCCCCCACCCCTGTGAGCTATTTTTTTTTTTTTTTTTGATAACGTTCTCAAGTGAGAGACATCCCTTTGGAAGGTGGTACCTATTATCTCAGTGCTTTAACTGAAATTTCATGTAAATATCCTGCTACATTAAAAAAAGATAAAGCTCTTGGCTTGCTCTCCTCAGTACCACACCCTCCCCAGGCCTCAGGAAATCGGTACATTTAAAACACGTTTGATTATGTTCGACTTAGCTGTTACATCAAAGACTTCTTACCTTCAGAATTTGGAGATCGATTTCAGAGGGATTGCTTAGGCTAACACAGTGACTCATACGGAGGCGTTGGGATTCCGAACGTTTTAGAAAGCCCTGTACTTGGTTTAACTTTTGGAGCACTGCTGGCTCTTTCCCAGGACTGGTGAAGAGTGCGTCTAATTCACAGTGAGCCGAGGCTGGGGTCTCTGCATAAGTTTGCCTTCTGGGGCCAGATCTTGTTTTTTTCTTTTAAATGGATGATATACGATACAAATACTGTTCTTAATCAAAACTATATTAGCAACCCACCATGATGCAGAGTTACAGAGACATGTGATAGCATATTTGGAGAAGATTGTTTTCATAAGAAACACATTCATTTCTCTGTCTGCCTTTTATCAACATGTATTTATCAAAATGCGGAAACTTGTCCATGGGCCACGTTTTAATGACTCATAGGTTGCTTGAAGACAGCTGCAGTCTAGGAAGGAAGAGAGATTGAAAAGCATAGGGTGCTCTTAAAATTTGGCCATAATTTTAACTAGAGGATTCTGTTGGCTTTCTTCCAAAAATCCAAAGAGAAGTTTGCACCCAGCCTTTTGTGATCACTGACATTTCCCCATGTAGCGCTTCCAGTGGCTGCAGTAGACTTCTTAGCCTTTATCGTGTGTGTGTGTGTGTGTGTGTGTGTGTGTGTAATATTTTTCAGATTAAAAATTACATAAGTTCACCAGATTTGGAACATATACAAAAAAGGGGAAATAGCTCCTTGGATCCTACCATGAAGGATTACATTTTGGTGGTTGTAAAAAATATTATGCATGTTATTTTCCAATGAAGCAGAAATCATGCGGATTATACTATTTTGTAATTTCCCTTTCTGTCTTAACAATATACCATAGAGTTGTCTTATTGAAAAAATATTCTGTACTGCTATTTCTGCCTATGGGGCATTTTATAAGGATGTCCTACAAATACCACTGTGTTGGATTATGTACGTTGTCTTTCTCATTTTTTAAATTATTGTAATTGATTCTGCAGTAAAGATCTTTGAATACAAATCCTTGTGTACATTTGATTATATTTTATTTATTTATTTATTTATTTATTTATTTAATGTTTATTTATATTTGAGAGAGAGAGAGAGAGAGACAGAGACAGAGTGAGAGCTGGGGAGGGGCAGAGAGAGGGAGCCACAGAATCTGAAGCAGGCTTCAGGCTCCGAGCTGTCAGTGCAGAACCTGATGCAGGGCTCAAACTCAGGGACCGTGAGATCACGACCTGAGCCGAAGTTGGATGCTTAACTGACTGAGCCACTCAGGTGCCCCAGGTTATATTTTAATATAAATTTATAGTAATGAAATTACATGTTTACTTTGTATACTTACTTACATGTATACTTACATGTATACATGTTTACTTACATGTATACTTACATGTATACATGTTTACTTACATGTATACTTTGGAGGCCTTTGAAATGTATAGCCAAACTGCTTTTAGGAAAAGCTATGGCATGACCTTTCCACTAGTGTCCTATGAGACACTATGGATATTTTTCTAGAGAATTCCTGAACCTTCATTAACGTTGAGTTTAATTGGTTTTGAGAAGAAAAATAGCACACTTTCATTAGCATGTGAACGTTTTCAAACATTCAACAGACTGGCAAAAGGGATGGAGTTTGAGATCTTTGGGTTTCATTTATTTGTTACTGAAAATCAGGGGATTGAACAAGAAGGTCCCCATCTTTCTTTGCCCTACTGACCTCTGACTTAGCAGCTGAGTCATGGTGTATCAGCAGCAAGCCTTGTCCGGGTTTTCTTCTCTGCAACATGTGAGATCAGGCCTTACTCATGGTCTCAGACTAGTTGTGAAAACAATGTCACAACACACAACGTCAGCTTTAAAATATCTACCTTTGATTCCAAATAGCTTGATCTAACCTTTGCCTATGTCTACCCGACTAAATAACACTTCTACACAGCTTATGGTATTTGATTTTGCCCCTCTTGCCAATTCCCCGGACTCAAGTACATTAAGCTTCCGGCTGACATAACAAATAAGGACATCAAGTCAGCGATGGGATCCCAAACCAAGGTGTTGACTTTGAAAAATGGTAATGGTTGATATTGTTTGTGCACTTACAATGTGCCAGGCTTTGTGTTGAATGTTTCACATGCAAACTTTTGTTTATGCCATAGTGAAGCATACAGTTCACTATGGTTACCCAAGGACACACAGACACTGTGCAAAGGGAGAACTTGAATCTGAGATTTAATGGGTCTCACCTGCGCTCCTAGACCCACCATCTGCCATGATGCCATGTGCTGGGGGTTCCTTCACCCACCCTGGGTCCTTCCTTTCTCTTGTGCATGGTCCTGAAGGTACCTGATATATACAGCGAGATCCATGTCAGGGAGATCTTATTTTGGAAAGTTCTCAACTTGAGATCGTTTTTCTGAAATCTGTTATTTATTTTAATATAGTGGGCACTCAGGAGATAATCCCTTATTCTACATATGAAGTGTGATGTGTATATGCACCCACTAAAGAAACTGGCTCTTTAGAAGGATAACTGGGGAAGGAAACCATACATGGAAGGCCAGTCATGTGCCCGCCTCTGGGCTAGACATGTTCAGAAGGAAAATAACCCCATTACAATTCAATTCTTTCTTTTTTTTTTTTTCAAATATATCCCGCCAATAGTGGTTTCCGCATTAAAGCCAATTTCGGCTGAGTCATAATCTGTATATAGATGTGCGTGCGCCTGTGTCTGGGTGTCTGTGTTCTTGTTTTTTGGCTTGCTAGTTCTCATTGCTTTTGCTAAAACCAAACAAAATAAATCTGATTTTTAAATAGACATCGTGTGTGGTGTATGTGTATCGATTTGGGGTCATGGGTATAGCTGGGTGTGGGGGGGGGCACGGGTGAGTGCAGCTGTGTTTTGTGAGTGGTGTGTAACACGTCTTGGCAGGAAGAAGACTGGGGAGACCTGGTGGGTGAACAGTGCACTGGCCCCTGACTCCTTTGTCTTTGGCAGGTGCAAGAGTAAGTCTGCCACCAAGAAGAAGGCCCGAGAGCAAGCTGGTGGCCCCTAAATATAACAGAATCACCTGCACATTTCAGAATTCATCAGAATTTCTGTTAATTTCAAGCACTGCTGGGGCGCCTGGGTAGCTCAGTCAGTTAAGCACCTGACTCTTGGTTTTGGCTCAGGTCATGATCTCACCGTTCATGAGTTTGAGCCCCATGTTGGGTTCTCTCCTCTTGAGATTCTCTCTTCCTCTCTCTCTCTCTCTCTCTCTGCCCCTCCCCCTGCGTGCACGTGCTCTCCCTCTCTCTCCAAATACATACATGAACATTAAAAAAATTTTGTTTTTAATTTCAAACTCTGCTGTTAAAAATTATTTTCAGGGCTGCCTGAATTCCTATTGACTCAAGTTAATGTTTTTAAAACTTTAAATACGGTGTCATGGTCATCTATTTTTCTTTCCCTTCAAATGAAGTCACAAAAAGATGAACTTCAAAGCCAGGAAAAGTTAGCAATCTCAGCTACAATTGATGTGATGGTAGACAAATGGCATTTTCTCACTTTTTCTCCCCCGCCCCCTCCCAGAATCAGTGAGGTGACCCCGATGGCCGATTAAGTGGAAAGGGTTAGTTTAGTAAACATTTCAGGCAAAAAAATGAGTTCTTTATGAGATGCTCCAATGAGGAAGTGTCAGCATCTACGCTTTCATCCTGCTACTTCTTGGGGAAAAAAAGTGGAAAAGAGATGCAATGAAATTTCCAGTCGTTCCAAATGTATCCACAGATAAGCCAGAGAACATACTAGACAAAGGCCTTGCTCTCACCAAGCTCGTGTTTTAACCAAGAGGGGAGACCGAAGCAATGAACAGTTCAATAGATAATGTCTTAAGTAGATAAACCAAGAAATGGCAGGATACATCACATTTTTCAAGGTTATGGAAGTTACCCGCCCCCCCCCCCCACCCTGCCAAAATAAAAGACAAAAAATGAGAGGCATTGAAGACATCTTGGGAATCTAACTGGGATAAGGCAGGATGCACAGGTCTTTTTTAGAGTACAAGCCCTTTATCCTGCTTGCTGTCTTTATATGTATTTTAATTGATAATTTGATAGCATGAAATATCTATCTATCTATTTATTTATTTATTTATTTATTTATTGAGAGAAAGAGAGAGGGTCCAAGTGAACGAAGGGGCAGAGGGAGAGAGAGAGAGAGAGATGCGGGGCTCCCCGAGGTGGGGCTCCAGCTCACCAGATGGGGGACTCCAACTGTGAGATCATGGAGCTGAGCCAAAGTCAGAAACTCAAGGCTGAGCCACCCAGGCACCCAGAAACATTTGTTTACAACGCAAAACTTGAGTTAAAGAAAAATCAGAGAGACAGAGACAAGCGATGGAGAGTGAAGCTCTACCTTGAGAAGTATCAGTAAGGAGGACAGGAGAAGGGGCAGAGCCACGGATAGAGAACAACAAATAATGATTATGTTTATTTATTTATTTTATATATATTTTAATGTTTATTTATTTTGAGAGAGACAGAGAGAGAGAGAGACAGAGTGTGAGCAGGGGAGGAGCAGAGAGAGAGAGAGGGAGACACTGAATCCGAAGCTCCAGGCTCTGGGCTGTCAGCACAGAGCCCCACGCGGGGCTCGAACCCACGAACCGTGAGATCATGACCTGAGCCGAAGTCGGACGCTTCACCGACTGAGCCACCCAGGCGCCCCAATAATGATTATGTTTGAATGTGCTCGTGCTCCCGGCGGGAGACTGGCACAGGTGGGGCAAACAGCAGGGCCCAGAGACTCCTCGGTCTGCATCTCCAGTCATGCTTCTGCCGTTGGTGGGCTCCCGTGTGTTTGCCAGAGTCACGCTTTCCCCATGGATTAAAGTGAGAGGTTAGGCAGAGACTCGGACGGTTTAAACACCTCCCAGAAGTCGGGACAGGGGGCGGTGGTTAAGAGAGCTCTGCCCTCTGGCTGCTCCCTGCAAACCCCAAACCCCAAACGCTCAAGGAAAGTCTTTGCATCAGCCTTGGTTGGTACCTGTTTAGCTAATTTATGTTCTTCCCATATTTTGTATCTTTGCCATAAAAACTTTGGGGTTCTAGAACCTGAAATTTTTAGCAAGAAGTTAAAAGTTTTATATAGTTCCCGTGACACTTATCAGAAGAATGTTGTTTCACTCCTCGGGTCGTGTCTCAGGTTTTTATCTAACATTGGTTTTTTAAAAAATGGAATCATGTTCAATATTTTAAAAAACTATACATATTTTTTTAGATGGAAATTCTGATGAACGGTCTGATTTTTCTTTTTCCTGGTGGGAGAGGCATTCACCTCCTCCTCATCTCCTTTCACGGATGCTGCGGGTTAAGTAAATGCTATCTATTTTAGTCCAATTTTCAGGAGCTAAAAAGTGGGTTATTAGACCCCAATACATACAGAGCTCTATTAAAATGGAATAACCCTGGCCTAAATATATTAATTCTGGGTCGTTCCAAACAGCAGAAAGCAGGGGATGAATTCTGGAACTGTGTCAGTCTATGCCAGTCCCGGAGTGACCCGAAATGGCACGGCTCAGGGACCCGAGTGTCATGCTCTGGTTACTCTTAGAGCAAGAATAGGAACCAAGGGGAGGTAATGACCCTGGCTCAGAGCAGGTGGCCCCAGCAATTAATGCGGAGCCCAAGGAAAAACTAGACACCGTTCCACTCCTCGTTCGCTCTCACCTTTTCTTTGATTCAGAACATCGTTTTCTCCTCGATAGGAAGAACAGGTATTAGGAGAGAATTGGAAGCCTGGGTGCCGTGCAAATGGGCAGTGGGGTGCTGCAAGTGAATTCCCAACTGCCTTGACGTGCAGAGGCTCCTGGCTATGAGGAATTAGCCTCCAGGAGCTGAGCCTCCCGCTGGAGACAACGGTCACATTGTTCGACCATTTGTGAGGACCTGCGGTGAGCAGAAAAGGAAAAACAGAGGCCTCAGAGTTAGAAATTGCAGTTGGTAGAGTGAACTTTACTATTATAACAGATATTTGCATAATGGTAATTTATGTCCTAGATCGCAGTTATATCATGCATCTGTACTAATTGTTTTTATTAATGATAATCACAAGAATAGTTATCATTTGTCGACATTTTATGCTGTGCTAAGCAGGCTGCTAGCTAAGCACATATATTTCCTTGACACTTTTCCATAAGGTATCTCATCAAAGTGGAAGATCTCTACAGGGATAGAGAAAAATCATTTGGAGAGGAATAGTAGGAAATATGCTAACTAGATAATAATATTGCTAGATAACAAATACATAACCATTACAAAGTTGGAAAAGATAGAATTAGAATACAAACAGGGGTGCCTAGGTAGCTCAGTCGGTTAAGCATCTGACTCTTGATTTGGGTTGGGTTATGATCTCACAGTTTGTGGGATCGAGTCTCGTGTCGGGATCCATGCTGACAGTTCACAGTTTGCTTGGGGTTCTCCCTTTTCCTCTCTCTCTGCCCCTTCCCTGCTTATGTTTTCTCTCTCTCTCTCTCTCAAAATAAATAAAAATAAATTAAAAAAAAGGATTAAGATACAAACATGGTTTGGCAAGCTGGAACAATGGGCCATCTCTCAGCAGAATATATCTCATATAACTGAATATAAGAATATTTTCTTAGTTTCAAAAAAAACCAACAAACCAAAAACCAGAACAGTAGTCTTCATAAGTCAATTAGGAAGGCAAAACTTAGCAGCAAACAGAACAGATAGAAAAGATCTGGGAGATTTCTTGAGTGCACATCATATGTGGTGTTTGCGACTGCCAAAATACCTACCATGACCTTTGGTTATGTTGACAAAGGTAGAAAGAACATGCAGATCATCGTATTCTGCAAAGTGCTTTCTTTCGGATTCAACATTTAAAGAGAAGAGGAAGTAAAGAGAACTGTGTTCAGGGGATAGTCCTCTGACTTGCCGAAGGCATTGCAACCATGTCAGATGTGGCACTAACAGAAAGAAAGAAGCCTGCTTAGTTTGCAGGAGAGACGGAGTGGGGTGGGGGGTGCATGTGTATGTTGGGTGGTGAACGGTGAGGAATAGAGAGGAGTAGAGAATCCTGCCCTCAGAATTCTGAAGGGTTGGAGAGGGAATTGGCATTCTCAGTAGAGCCACAGAAGACAAAGCCACGCCCAGGAAGGGGTAGTCACTGGTACATAGATTTCAGCTCCGAGGAAGAATGTATTTTTCAAGCATCTGGAGTAACCTTGGTTCTAAAATTCTTTAATTCTATAAATGTAAACCTGTACCTTTAAATCGTTACATTTGAACAATGGTCAGTAGATGGCGGTAGGATACCATGGATTTTGCCAGTAGCATCTGGAATTTCACCCTTAAATATTCTGGAAGTAGATGATTTTTTTTTTTTCTAATTATTATTTGAAGGTGTGCCCTAATCCATTGTTCAGAGAGAAATCGCTGTTTTGAGAAACAGGAAATAATGCTTTCTAATTAAATAGACAAGAATAATTAGCAAATAATTTTATTTTATGCTACTAATACTACAATGTCTCTTTATTGGCCTTTCTAATAATTCGTGGTAGGAAGTGCACGTGTGTGTGTGTGTGTGTGTGTGCATGTAAAGAAAAGAATGAAATGTCTGGTTTGTTTTTAAATAATTCCAAAATTTAATGATATCCTAAATTTGTGTGAAACTTAAAAAATACCTTAGCTTACTAAATTGAAAATATTTCTACAAAGCAATTTATTGAAGAGTCTTAATTTCTTCCTTAAACAAGCATATTGTTTTTTGCAGTTAGATATCTCTGCATTTAAAAATAAACGTATGCCTTCTTTATAAATGCATTGAATTGAAGCTGTTTTCTTAGCACTTAAAAAAATACATTTTTGTCAGGGAATGCTCAGCTTGGGAGATTTTCATCTATAAGAGATTGTTCCCCCTCTGGATATCTCCAAGAGCTTTGTAAAAGAGAGAAGAGCCTGTATTTTTCGAGATGCAAGGCTAGAGAAATGCTCTTTAGAAATAGATACATGTCCAAAACGTGGGAAATAAAGCATATTGTTCTTTAATTTGGAAACAGGAAAAATATGTCATTTTAACCTTCTCCTCAGTTTTCTTTCTTTCTTTCTTTCTTTCTTTCTTTCTTTTTCTTTCTCTTTCTTTCTTTCTTTCTTTCTTTCTTTCTTTCTTTCTTTCTTTTTTTCCTTCTTTTTCAAAAAGCATAGCATGAGATTCATACCTGTCAGGTTCATATGTATCTAACATAGCAACACCTTACAACACCTTATAACCATCTACCTCTGAGACGTGAATTTACACTATGTGTTAGTTTTACGTATTCTAGGCTGGTTCCACGTAAAAAAAAAAAGTTGCAAGTCGAGAGCAGTTACTCACAAAAGCACATGTGGGGTCCCTTATCCCTCCTCAATTCAAAGCAGTGAGATGTACCCGGGCTTCCAGAGAGACAAATTGTTTTAATTTGCTCACATTTTGGGACTCTCCAGGACTATGAGAGTTCATTCCGAAGTAGAGGGAGCCCCCTGATAGAGGCTTAGCCAGACATTTTGTCAGATTACTCTTCTAGACAAAAACCAAGCAAGAAATTAATTTCCGCACAGGGTTCCCACCCGAACCACTCGCTCCTGCTCTTTCTAATTCATTCTCTCTCCTGTCTCTTTCTTGTTTTGATGTTCGTTGATGGGAAACACGAGCAAAACTGTATTTCTCTGGGAGGTAAATGGCAGTCCGGAGATGAGCGCCCCATCACGGAAAGGCCATGTGACCTTTGCCAGGCCCCTCGTCTTTCTGACTCAGCCTTGCTATCCACGTTTGCTCTCCTGCTGTTAGAAACTTGGCAAAGACTTACGCAATAAATGTCTAAAAAGTTGTGTTAAAATTCTCTCAACCAAAGTCTGTATGTAAAAAGAAAGTGACATGCACTTAGACATAGCACTGTCAGAGCGTTCCGTTTTGGCCGATAAAATAATCATAAATAATGGTCACCTATGCATTCTCCCTATAAAGCCTTTAGGTTGCCCTTTTGAAGGAGAAACTCAGAGGAGGCTACACGTTCTCCTTTATTTTAGCAAATAATGCTAATATTCTTTTCCTGTGAAATATACATTCCTCCTATTCTTTTCCTGTGAAATATACATTCCTCCCGTATGTGTTTGGGTAATATGTTGCATATTTTTTTCCTGCTTCCGTGTTTCTACAGGCATTAAAATGTTTAAGTAAAATTTAAACTCTTTCTTCCAAGTATTATTATTATTTTTTTAACATATAATTCTTCACCCATTAGTCTAGGCTATTGCTTTAAGGTAATGTTTTTTGGTTTTTTTTTGCTTTCCGTTTCTTGATTTGAGTATTAGTTAATGAGAGGCTGTAGTAATACACACTTTAAAGAAACATGTAATTTAAAAATCTTGAAGACTTGTGTCAACCAAAGAACCTTGTGTAACACAGATCTCGAGGTTATCCACTTGAAATTCTTCAAGGTTAAGTCCTAGTTCTTTAAACATATTTTGATTTGAAAGAATTTGTCAGTGAGCAACTGTTCCCGTGCTCACACAATAAATGTTTTAGAAGATTATCAGCATAGAAACATCTCCCACCAAACAACTTGTTCGGTTTGAACTCATAAGAGATCATGTTATTTGTTTATTTGTTTGTCTTTTCCTATGAGAGATAGTTAATTATTGAAGCGTTGAGAACATTTTGTATCCCGGTTAGCGGTTGTGCCTTACAAACCTGAGTCTAATGAGACCAAGTTCTTGCCCCAACTGTGCACTTGCTGACTTATCTGATTTAAAATCGGAGCATCTGAACATTGGTGAGTTATTTTAAACAATGATTTCTTTTTGTTGTTGCTGCTGCCTCATGAAAAGTGATTTTTTTTTAACACAACAAAGACAATGCCTCAGATCTGATGTAGGAAAAAGGCGTGATGGTCGGGCAGACACATCTGTGGCACGTATATTTATTTAACGGCTTGCTATAATGCATATTATTAATGATGACAATCATGAACTTGCATGCATTGTTTATTTTGTAAATACACATAATGGAGCTTTCAAAAGAGGAGATCAGCTGCCCCTTGCAACGATCCCTGTCTGCTGTACAAGTACGGACTCAGGGACCTCTTAGGACGAGGGCTCCTGACCTGGTCCATTTCACTATTTACGGCTCTTGGAACATTTTCAGGCCATCTATAATTTTCCCGAGCGAGCATCTAAAATGAACCACAGGGCTCCTTTAAATCTATATGGCAGATGAAATTTGAATATCTATGAGTGGATTTGAGCCTCAGCAGCACCTGCAAAACTAAACAGGCATTAAAAACCATTAGTTTGTGGTCATAAAATGCAAAAAGGATCCCAGGGTTCTTGGGTTATGGGGAACACTTGTTAAGACTGGAGATAGGTAATTTGATCAGCGTTCCCCGAATCTACTCTGTTTTGACTCTGAGAAGAAGAAATAGAATGGAAATCGAAGACAGAAACTCCTTCTACCTGAGACCTGAGATACCTTGGTTCACTTCAGCACTTTCAATTTGTATTCTGTATTTTTCCACTAACCCCAAAAACTTTTTCGGGACATTTGGATTCCTTTTTGACCTTCCTTTGCTCTAGCCCAACATCTGAATTATTTGATTTCCCTGAAAATAGACGGATAGAATGAAGGAAGCCTCGATTTAGAGGGGGCAAGTCTAATCATGTATTATCTCTGAATTCATTTGCCTATTACCTGAACCCTGAGCCATCAGGCCTGCCTGACGTTAATTTTCCCATCTGATGGAGGAGTCGGAGAATCACAAGGAAACACTTGAATAAAAGGGGAAAATGTTTGCTTTTGTAAGTTTCACAAACCTTGGCTGTAAGAGATCTTAAAAGTCTATCTTACATAGCGTGGAGACTCAATATTACATCTGCTTTAAATATTGTGGGGTGTCTGAGGTCTTTGTGGAGAGGGTTTCATGCAGTCTTTTGTTGTAGGACAACTAGTGTATTCTGTGATGCAGGAAGGTTGCCTAAGGATACAGCCCTACTTAGGGTTTCTTTTCTTTCTGTCTTTTCTTCTCCCCTCCCTCATCCCCACATTGTGGTTTTTGCTGGGGGGGGGTGGGTTCTTTAGTTTAAAACATTCACATGGAACTCCTGTCTTTCTTCTTTCAAGAAAAGACAAGCCCTTTATGATCATAATTACAAAATCTGCAGTAGGATTTATAAATTGGATATGCATAAAAATATATTGGCTAGTACCACGACCTTTGTCCTAAATCAGGTAAATAACTCTAAACTTTGTGTTGGTGGAATGGAGAGTGTTTGTAGATATTAATTACCGTCAAGCTAATTTAAAGGATCCCTTATTAATTTTCCGGTTTTACAATTTTCAAGAGTAATTGCAGCCACCTACATGCACAGTCCTTCCGTAATATTCTTAATTATATTCAAAATCAACCTCCCCCCCCACCACCCTGTTTAAATAGTGTTTTAATAAGTATCCTTTATTCATTTTTTTAAAGGGCTTTGATTCATTCAAACGAAATACAAGTTTAGAAAGTGGAGGAAGGAGCTACAAGTATCCTAGTCCTGGGAGGTTTCACAGACACTGATCTGGGCAGGGCGACTGCGTGTTTGGTTGAGAAAAGAACTGGATGGTTTATTGACAGTTTCCTATCAATAGCTGGACCCTGGAGGCCTGGCTGTTTGGGCCCACACTGATTGACTACTGCTTAATAGACATATAATTGTTGACAAATACCTTCCAATAGACTGTGGCAGCGCCCGGCAGACAAAGGAGATTTCAGGATGATAGAGACCAAAGCAGAGCCATTTGGTAGAGGCAGAAGCTTACAGAGGAAAGGACTCTCGCTTCTAGAGAATTCTAAGAGAAACCAGGTCACAGTATCTTCGTCACCAATCCTGAGCCATGCTGCCTAAATCGAGAAATTAAAGGGACTTCATTGTCTCCGCGTATCATGGAATTCGTTGGGAGAAACGAACCCAGATTTCTTTCTCTGTGGCTTCGTATCAAACCCATTGATTTCCTCACATTAAAAAATAATTACGTGTGTGTGTATGTGTGTGCGTGTATGTGCGTATTATGCACATATGCACGCATATATGTAAGATATGGTATCAAGAATATTTTTCAGCCTGTTATGGCATTATGAAACCTATCAACCTGATGCTTGCAGGAAAACAATAGGCTTATTCAGAGGATTTCAAAGAGCTTTGGGTAGTAATGAGAACATGGAAACAAATTTTGCATTTGGCCATCAGCCACATTTACTACTGAAACATCAGAGGAGCTTAGAGCTGTCCCTATAAGGCGAGAGCATCCGAGAGCATTCGGGAACCTCCATCTCAGCCTCCGTGGGTGTCTGGCCAAGGCTGCCTTCCCAGATCAATGCCTGGCTGAGAAACAGCTCTCGAAAGTTGGCCTCCCAGGATGCATTCCCTCATTCCATTCAGTGTCAGTAATTCGCCCTCCTTGGGGGTCTTACTGTCAACCACGAGAGGCAGTGCACGGTGGGAGCCTGCTAACTATGGCACCAGGCAATAGTATTTAGATTTGCAAGCTGGTGTAAGCTAATGAGATGAAATGAAATGAAATGAAAACCAAGTTCAAACGCAACCTCGGCCTATTGGCACACAACACTAGACAAAGCAGCAGATCGAGCCAGGCCTGACGCGATCGGTGAGGCAGGTTCCCGAACAGCGTCCTTTGAACGCTTCAGGGTGACAGGGCAGGCCGCCTCCTGACATCCTGCATGAAACTGAACCCACTTGTGCCCCAAAGACCTTGAGTCCTGCCTTTGATTCTTATTGATCAAATACACAGATTAAATCCCACATCACACGGCCAAGGAAAACCCGAGCTTCTGTGTCAACTTCTAGGAATCCCGGTGAAGCCCCCTTCCCAGTCATCTTTTTATGCACGAAGGAGAATCGAAGTGCACACATATTTCAGGAAGATGTACAAAGTGGGCGAGTAGATATGAAGGTCTGATAGCTCCTGGGCTCCGTGGCAGAAGGACGGGCCAGATAAGAATGTGATGCTTGTTACCTGTTGTCAAATTCAAACCCGCCGTTAGGATTCATTTGGGGCTGGGAGCGGGGGGGTGGATAAAAGATGATTTTTAAAGTTGCTTCTTTGCAATCCGTAAGCATTCCTAAACAGGCAGGCTTCTGCAAACAGCTGCCTCAAAATGTTGCGCGTGTGTGCGTGTGTGTGTGTGTGTGTGCGTGAGTCCATTAATTCAGAATTACTCCAATTACAAGCTTTCGATGCTCTGAAACCCTCTCTCTAACCCAGAAGAGATGGAGATTCCTCGGACCGTCCAATCAGATCATTTTCCCGGCTGCCTACAGCAGATGTAAGCAATTTACTTTTTTATTTCTGCATATTCAGTGTGAGCGGAGCTGTGGGGGACCTTTCACCCCAGAGCCTGCAGGATTCTAACCCTATCAAATTAAAGCATTTTGCTCACTTATTCCCAAACGCTTTGCTGGTGCTAAGCAGACATCCCTCTGCATAGCAATGGCGGGTGTTCGTGTCCACTCATAGCCCCAGCCTAATCAGAGATTATTAAGGAAAATATACAGTGCTTTAATTTGATGAGATTGGTTATAGGTAGTGCAGTTAAAGGTCACACTCCTGCGTGTATCTCCCTCCGTCTCTGTAATATTTTCTTCTTGCTTCACAGTCCTGAGCTGCAAACAATAGGCCAAGGCGACACATTTATTTGTGACATGCTGTGATGGGCTCAATAGGGATAAAGATGAATTATTTAAAGATTGCATAAACAAACATCCTAGGCCAGGTTTTGGTGACATCTTTCCCTTTTGTGCTCTGCGGATGCTGGTGCGTTAAAAGAACGTGTTCAAGAAATGTGCCTCCTTCGGGCAGGGACGCAGTTAGATGGAGGGCCCAGATAGGCTGCTGCCAGATGGCTTAGGTTGGCTGCCTAACTCCTGTTGCTGGCTCGGCAGGGAGGGAGGGCCCCCGCTCTCTCTCGGCTCCCAGGCGAAGGTGTCTCTGAAGAACTGATTTGCTCCTCTGACCCTGCAAACTCCACCTGCTGTGAGCTAATTGAGCCGGCCTGGCCGCCCCGTTGGGAGTGGTGGGGCGTCTGGAGGCCACAGGGCCTGTTTGCTTTGCAACTCGGTGCATCTTCCGGACGGAGCCAGGGTACCGGGGTGGCCCAGTCGCTCCCTGGCAGCGCGAGAGAATTACCTGACTCCTCCTGCTCATTTGAAGGTTGATTTTCATATCAACTTTTCTTCCTTTCCCAGAGAGGCCCTTTCTGATTTCCTCGCATTCCAGCCTCGGGGATGCGCAGGCAGAGATGAGCCCCTGTGCCCGTGTGGCGCTGGGGGTACGCGTCCCACTCCGGGTGTTTCTGATTCAGACCCTGTCCAAGGCGCAGGGGAAGGCGTCCAGCGAAACAAGGGCAACTTCTAATCTTCTGTCAAACTTAATGGTTTCTGGGTACGTGTCCATGTAATAGACCAACTGCAGGCTGATTTACCTAGAAATTTACATGAAAATTGCTTTATGCAGCTGTATGTAAAAATTCAAGGCGCACAGTGTCACTGTACCGTGCAGGTCAAAGCGGAGCCCCGTGGTATTGTAGCCGAAAACAATTTGTTTTCGTTCATGGGACAGGGGGAGGGCGGCGGCACGCGGACACGGATAGGGCTCTTCGGGACAGCGCGGGGGCTTAAGGGGGCAGGAGCGTGGAGGCGAGGCGGAGGGACTGCCGGGCCTCCTCCTCCTCCTTTCGGTGGGTGCTTCCGCCTCACGTCTTTAGCGCCTTTTCCCCTTGAACCTTTCATATTTGAAGGGGAGACTGTGCCTGATGTGTTGTCCTGGTCCCAAACTGGGTTACCCAGCGCGTGTACTCGATTATTTGAAAGGCATCACCTGGGAAATGGAAGGGAGAAAGCTTCCTTGAGAAATTGTTGCCGTGTGCGTCTTCACGGATTTCTTTCCCTCGCTGTTTTCTTTACAACTGGCGGACTTTTGAAATGTGACAACTTGGAGAGAGCCAGGGAGGAGGAGGGGGGGGGGAGGAGGGCGAGGATGAGGATGAAGAGCACTTCGGAACCGTTTCTCTCGGAGCATTTAGGTGGGGTCTGGGTCTGGCTCAGTTCTGGAAGGTGGTACCTTCTCTGCCTTCCCAAGCAAAAAGCCACAACCTGCCGGGAGTTCTGCGTTCATTCCTCAGCGGGCTTTCACGCATTTCAGTGTGGGTGCACAGAATGAACCCCACTGCATGAACCTGGGGCAGTGAGGCCTCCCTTGGTCCATGAATCAGAGGCCCTGGCACATCCCAGTGAGGTCGCCTTTGTGGCTGCTGTCTGGGAACAGGGTCTACCTTCTTTCTAATTGCTGGGCCTGCAGCCTGGAAGCAACCTCCTCCCCGGGTTTCTGTCTTTCTTTCTGTTTATTTATTTGTTTGCGAGAGAGCGAGAGAAAGAGAGAGCGAGAGCGTGAGTGGGGGAGGGCAGAGAGATGGAAGAAAGAGAATCCCAAGGAGGCTCTGTGCCGTCAGCACACAGGAAATCATGACCTGAGCTGAAATCAAGAGTCAGCGGCTCAACCGACTGAGCCACCCAGGCGCCCCTCTCCAGGAAGGCTGTGAGCTAAAATATGCCAACAACAGCTTCTTAGGTTTAGTTAATGCTTTATTAATCTGAATATGTGCATATACTGTATCCATCAAAGTTTTTATCACCGTTTTATGCCATGAAATGCTTCCATAAAGCAGTTACTATGATGGCTCTCATTTTCTATAGTTATATGGCTAAGCGAATAGCTTTATTTAGAACAATTACCCAGGTCCCTACCCAGCAGGGACCTGGGTAGTTTCGAAAATGAGTTTGAATTCTGGGGCGCCTGGGTGGCTCGGTCAGTTAAGCGGCCCACCTCGGCTCAGGTCATGATCTCGCGGTTTGTGAGTCCCAGCCCCGCTTCGGGCTCCGTGCTGACAGCTCGTTGGAGCCTGGAACCTGCTTAGGATTCTCTGTCTCCCTCTCTCTACCCCTTCTCCACTCATGCTCTGTCTCTCTCTCTGTCTCTCAAAGATGGATAAACATTAAAAAAAAATTTTTTTTAAAGGGGCGCCTGGGTGCCTCAGTCGGTTGAGCGTCCAACTTCGGCTCAGGTCATGATCTCACAATTTGTGGGTTCAAGCCCCGCATTGAGCTCTGTGCTGACCACTTGCTCAGAGCCTGGAGCCTGCTTCGGATTCTGTGTCTCCCTCTCTCTGCCCCTCCCCTGCGCACGCTGTGTCTGTCTCTCCGTCTCAAAAATAGATGAACATTAAAACATTTTTTTTAAGGAAATAACTTAGAATTTGGTGTTGAGGGTTGGTGGGTGAGGGTAACCTCCACCATGGAGCTGCTGGGTCCACCTCTCTCCTTGATGAGCCATCTCTGTGCTTTCACACCCATTTCTCTTACTCCCTGCTGCTTCCTGCTGAAAACTTGATTCTCCAGCCATGTGTCTGGTCTCATTTTTCTCTTTGCTTAGCTCCAAACTCAATATTCCCCACTAGAGGAAAAAAAAAAAGAGAGAGAGAAAATAACTAAACTAAACAAAAGCAAATGACAACAACAAAGAACATTTAAAGGCCCGCTACCTCTTTTTTTTCACAACATTCAAAACAATTAAAAACATGGTTTGTGTTTCCATCTTTCCATTTTACGACCTTAACTCTGCCCCGGGTGGTACCTTGAATTCTCATCTTTATTTATATATTAAAGACGGAATTGGGGGAGGCCACAGGTCAGATGAGAATACGCTCTTCTGGTGAATAAGGAAAGCTTTAACTTGATAAAACAAAAACAGACCACCTTTTTTTTTTTTAACATTTGAGGGCCTTGCAGTGTAAGCCTGGTTATCTTGGAATCATAGGAGAGGTTGAGACATTGGAGGATATGGCATAGGAATGATGTTTTTAGTTGAAAGCTTAGTAGTTATTGGTAGGGAGGGGTTACCAGGCCGAGGAAGGGGATAAGACTGGGTTTGCACGTTGTTGAGCTGATTATATAGATTAACGAGGAATAAATGCTTGGGCTACTTCTATTAGACATCCGTTCTAATTGTATCCAAAGCACTTTTGAAATATGAAAATAATTTCTTTCAAATTTTCCTCAGACTGATGTCATCATGTTATCACTATCAGTTTTGCAAATGGGATTTATTATGATTTTTCCATAGCTGCTGCACCGTTATAAAGGCTGCTATTCCCCTTCATGATTTTCCACATGAGTTCCACGTAATGGACATGATTCAGCTGTCATATGCATCGCCGAATGTGTCATGTTATCAAACATAACCTGGTGATCAGGCAAAATGGGACAGAGAAGTTTACTGAAAATTAGATGAATAATCTAAAAACAAAAACAAAAAGGGGTTATTTTTAAGAATTTTAATACACATATTTGCATTTCTCCTGGATGTTTTATTGTCTGGGTAAAATATACGGCACAGCTCATCTCAACTAGATGATCATCTCCCTCAACCCTGCAGGGAGAAACAAATAAAACAAACTCTCCTGGAATTTAAATGTTAGAATGTACTTCAGTCTAATGTAATGTGACAGGGTTAAATAACTACCATCTTTCTATAGTAGTGAAATATTTTCCTGATATGTTATTGTGATTCTTTCCATTTAGGAAGCAGGTTACGTTTGAAATACCTGAAACCTATAAATGTTGATTTTCATGGAGACCTTCTGCTTGTAATTATGAGAATGGCCACTAGGTGGGAGTGGTGCTAATGAGGGTAGTTGAGGTCTCTCAGGTAAAGGACTTCTCGACATGAAGTGACTTCCATGTGTGAATATGGCTTGCCACAAAATAGAGCTGTGTAAGAAAGTTACAACAAAATATCCCACTAATCACTATTTGCCGGTGTTTGATTCTGAAACTAAAGAGAAATACAATTTGAGAGGAAGAAAAAGAAATAAAGCCATCTTGGTAGGCTAAGTGCCCAGCCAAACCACTTTGTTGCTAATCATTTAGCCCTGTTAGACTTACTGTACCATTAGGTATAATCCTGGAAAAGCTACTCAAGTACATATGTTATTACCCTGCTAATACAAAAAATACTTCTTTTTCAGGCATCCATTGAGAAATTAAAAAGAAAAAAAATAATTATATTCTAAACCTTAGAAAAAGAACTCTGCCCCCTAAATTCAAAAAAGTTACATGGGAGAAAAAAATTAGATCAATCTATCAAGAAAACTTGCTTGCTATTCTAAATATCTGTCAGGTCAAGAACAAAATTATAAATACTGTTATCATAAAAGCAAAAAAAAAAAAAAGAAAGTTATTGGATGCTTCCAAAACTGTAGTAAAAAGCAAATTCATAGCATTATTAAACAAGACAAAATGGAAAATGAGTTAATCATTTAACACAAGCAGCTAGATAAAATTGTAATTACAAAGATGCAATATTAGTAAAGAGTAGAATCTATAAATAAATGGATGAGTCAATCTAAGAGACTATTTTTATGAGGACAACATCTTCAAACATACCTCTAGAATTCGCCACAAGATAATAAAACAAAGAGTACAAATAAAATTAGAATTGAGAAATGGTCTAACAGCCAATGTGGAGAAGCTGGAAATGATAAGGTCTTTCTGTATAAATCTGTGCTAAACAAATTGAAGAGCTCAGTACCACAAATGATTTTCTTTCTCAGAAGATATAAAATGCTAGCAGTAATTCGACATGAATAAATATCTGAGTGTGCTAATACCATAAAAAGCAGTAATAAGTACACATTATGAAAAAAAGCTATAATATAAACAAATGGAATCAAATAATATTTAAAAGAATACAAGGTGGGGCTTATTACAGGAATGCACAAGGAATACAATAGATTTCAAATACAATCGTTTTCTAAAACTGAGCGTGACGCGGAGCTTGAACTTGTGAACCATGAGGTCATGACCTGAGCGGTCCATTTTAAGTGACTAATATGCATATTCGTATCAAGAACTCATCCCACACGTCCACAGAAGAATCACAAACAATACATGGATAGTAAGGGCATTCTGAATATTACACAGGATGCGGTAACAATGGAACAACCAAATGAGAGCACTTAGAAATCAGAAGTACAGTTTTCATTTTTGTAGATAATATTTTTTAACCTACAAACCCTGAAATAATTATTTAGAAAAAAAAGATACCGACATTAATAAGAAAGTTCATTTAGGTAACTGAACACCCGAGAAATAACGTGAAACTCTCATATCCTACCTGTAAGCAGGAAACATTTAGAAATGTAACAGAAACATCTAATTCAGGAGAGAGAATTAATTGAGGCGCACACAAAGCCCTGAGTAAATGAGGATCCATTTTCAAATGAGAGACGTGGCTACTGCAGTTGCATGCTGATTTATTTACAGTTTTAGCAAAGTCATCAAAATCCCAGGGGTTTTGTTTTGGCACTTCTTTCTGTGATTAGAAGTTCATTGGATGAATGAAGAGCTAGAATAACCCAACACACTGGGGAAAAAAAAAAAGGATAATTAAGGAGAACGTGCCAAGGTAAATATTATTATTATTTTTTAAAAACTGGCAGTGTTTGGCAAATTGGTATGAGAATTAATGGAATAGATCAGTAGCAAAGAATGAAGTTTCTATCGCTAAGAAAAAGTAAAACCTAAGCCTCCCTGGCCTCAGATACCTCTCTAGAGAGCACCTCATTCCCAGGCACCCACTTACGGCCCAAATTCTCTAAGATCGCTCTACACTCACTGGCTCTGCTCTTCACCATGCACACCTCCATCTACAAGAGAGGGCAGACCCTGTCCCCACTTCTACAGTGAAGTGATTTTCAGAGACCCAAATGAACTCCAAGCTGCCAAATTCTGTGGATTTCTCTGTCTTCACTTTAGAGCATCGTTTGCAGTGTTCTCTTCTCTTTTCTTTCTGTTTTTTTTTGCCCTTCTGTCTCATTGGCATTCCTAATTAACTTCTTTGCCTCACAGCGTCTCCTTTGCTGCACCAAAGCTCAATCTTTGATTTTGTTCTCTCCTCTATATTTACTTTCTCCTTGTGTCATCATAGATAGTCCCATGACTGTAAGTACTGATGGGGTTTAGGACATGCTCTCCCCAAATATGGCACCTTAGCATACTGAATGTTTTTACGCCGGAAGGCTTTGAGAAATGGCAGGTTATGGAAGGACTTCCTGAAGCAGGTCATAAGACCCTCAGGTGAGAGGTGGCTTTCCTGTACCCAGAGGACAAGGAGCATCCTTATCTCCAAGAAAGGAGGAGCTTGAGAAGAATGGGAAGGACCAGGCCTTTCTGTCTCCCCCAGTTGAGTGCACTTAGTTCATACCTTTGTCCTGTCACAATTTTCCACTGTTCATCAAACTGAGCACAAAATCACTTAGGTTTAACCTTTCCTCCTGATCTTTCCTTTATGAAAGCTCCGGTGTCACATAAAACTTACATGAAATCAATTTCTATTTTTTTTTCTTGTTAATCAGTCTTTGGTTATGGAGACCCAGCCAAGAACCTAGAAGGGTGAAAGGAAAAAATATTTTTTTTCCTCCCCTACAGCACTTGGTGCTATTTACTCCTGAATCCACACCGCTAGTCCTCACTACTGCCCTGAGCTCCAAACCAAGGTGTTCAACCGCCTATGTGGTCTCACTACCAGGATTCTGATAGAGTCTCTGCCACAATAGGACCAGATGGATCTTGTAATCCTCCCTATACTCAACGTGGCTCTTCTCTCAAGTTTCTTCTACCTAATCCATCCCATCTCAGTAAGAACTCACCATCTACTCTTTACCCACATGGAAAAGCTAGCAGTTGTCCCAAGTTGTTTGTTTTTTGTTTTTTGTCTTTTTTTTTTTTTTTTGCATCCAATGGTAAGGTTGGGGGGGGGGGAGGACGAGAGAGGCTTTTAAATCGGGCCAACGACAACCTCACGGACTCAAGTTATTTACTTATCACTATTTTCATAATAGCTAAAATCTGCATAACGATTTTCTGTATATAAAATAAAATACTTTCAAATACATCGTCAAATTTAATGTGAGGTACACACCATGTGCAAAATGGTCTGTAAAGCACAGAAGTAGCTCATTAGGCATAGATATAAAGTGCCATTTACTACACTGAAGATTGTCAAGAGATAACGTGTTCCATTTTCTTTCTTTAATACTGATTTGGGAGGAGGCTATGGGTGGGAGACATCAAGTCTTGAATCTGTGATCCTGTCCCTTCCTTAATCTTTCCAAACCTCAAAGAAAGGTGTCATTCTTGACACCAAGTGCTTTTTAGGGGATGATCTTCAATTCTGTATGTGTGCCCCAAAGCTTGCAAAGAGCATAATGTCTCCGTGTGGTGATTTCATGCCTGTCTAATGGCTCTGCCTTAACATGTTGCCACTCTGAGGTTGTATGGAGGGGGAAGGGCCGCAGCCCAAACACAGGAAAGCTTTACGCAGCTGGGCTTTTGTTCACTATGGCATGGCCAATGATATCTCATGGAACAATTACCATGTGCCTCTGATTCCCACCAAATTACCAGGGCATAGTCTGGCATGCCCAGGGACATATACACAAGGTCAAATGAAGAAAGGATGGCCTTTCTGGGTCTAGTGTGAGGAGAAAAGAACCTTCTGCACACAAAACGTGCCTCTGAAAAGCCTCAGCGGGATGCAACGTCTGAAGGTATTTGCTACCGTCTTGATATTGAAAATCAAATAGCTGTCATTCAGGAGCAAAGCCTATCTTCCCTTTTTATGTCTTCGGTGCCTATTGACAGAAACAGAGTTGAGAATGGTAGAGAGGAATTGTATTGCTGTGGCTTTCAAACAGAGGAGACACTGGCTGTGCAGACAGGGGGTAATGATCCTCCCCTCTACGGAGGGATTGTAGACCGAGCAATAGAACACAGACACGGAGAGAAGCAAGGCAGGTGTACTTCTCACTTCCGCATCCTCTTTCCTGTGGGCACTCATAGGTTATGGAGTTACGGGGATGTTGTCATGAGTAGGAACCAAGACAACATACGGTGGCTTCTCCTTCCCCTGCCTACCCCATCATCTCATATCGTAAACAGGGGTAACTGTATATGGAATAGGGAAGGCAAGTGGTCTAGAGGGCCACCATGCTTACCAAGTTCAGGAGGTGCTATTTACACAGGATACAATGCCAGCGACCCCCCTGGAGCTGGGTAACACCCTATGACCCCGAGTTCCTGACTGACCTTTCCTTGAATCATATAATGTCAGTCAAAATTCTATTGATTATCCTCTTCTACTCCTAAAGCATCCATTGTCTCTGGTAAAAAAATATGCAGAACTCCCCCAGGGCTATTCTGGTGCCAGTCATCCAGATAAACCAACACGTGGCGAAAGGGAGACTCTTCATTTCAAACCATTCCACATTTAACTCAGGCTTTATCAGCAATGAGAATATAATTAGGGAAATGAGATCTCCATAATCCCATCTTGGAATACAGAAAAGCGTGAGGATGTGCACAGGAGTTTGGAGAATTTGGGAATATATAACGCCAGACTTTGGGGTACCACATAGAAATATTTTACATTTGCGTGCCTGCACCCTTTATCCTGTGAACTTTATCTCGTCTGCTAAAGAAGTTGTTCACTTACTTTAAATAACCACTGAATTAAAAAATCTATAAGGTCACCCTGGGTTCAGGCAGTCATTTGCATTGAGGCCACAGGGAGAGGCCATGCTAGGATGAACTAGTTATGAACTAAACTCACAGAGGCTCCCCTTGAAAGAGGATGAGTCAGCCTTATGCTCTTTCTTCCTTACAAAGGGGAGGTGAGTCTGGCTGGTGTGATCTTTTAAAGGATGCTTTTAAAGGCTTTGTTTCAATCATCCAAATGGATTAAAAAATTATAGTCATTTTAACTGGGGGGGGTCTTTCCCATTTATTATTCTTATTTCAAGATCCATTTCTGATTCCTAAGACTAATAAAATCCCATTCAGATTGTGTTGGGGTTCATGCCAACCTGACTCGGAACGCTAGGTCTGATACACAACCGGAGTGTGGAACCGTAGACAAATTACCTAATACCTTTGAGCCATACTAGTGTGGGAATAATGATACTTAACTTGAAGGGGTTGTGTTTTGAGATTAAGTGCACCATTCTGTAGGAGATCATCTACACAGCTCCTGGTTCACTGTAGGTGCTCATTGGAGAGTAATTCAACTTGAGTATGGCTAATGACTAAGCAGGAGGAAGCCAATGTCTGGTGAGTGCAAAGGGCCTAAGGTCAGGTACGATTAATTATTCCATCATTTAGTTCTTCTCAATGCCCTCCAACCAATAACCTGACCTCACTCTTGTAGTTAAAATGACATCAACCCATTTTAGCTATTAATTTGTTTTTTTTTCAAGTCTTCCTTCCCATAAATAATTATTAAATACCAGCCATGTTCTAGGTGTTCAAGGGAGTCAAAGCTGATAGAGAAAATTTAGAGGTGGATTAGAAATGGACTATGTCCTAAAGAACTCATATTATACAGGTTACATCTAGGGGCACCTGGGTGGCTCAGTCGATTAACCGTCCGACTTCGGCTCAGGTCACGATCTCCCAGTTCGTGGGTTCGAGCCCCGCGACGGGCTCCGTGCTGACAGCTCAGAACCTGGAACCTGCTTCGGATTCTGTGTCTCCCTCTCTCTCTGCCCCTCCCCCGCTCATGCTGTGTCTCTCTCTGTCTCTCAAAAGTAAATAAATGTAAAAAAAAATTAAACAGGTGACTTCTGAATAAAAATGTCCTACATGGTAATAGGGATGATAGAGAAGAGGGAGAAGTGAGCTTCACTTTCCTCAGGCCACAACCTGGGGGGGGGGGGTGGGGGGAGCTAAAGTTTTCTCATGTATTTTTTCATTGCCAGCCCTGGTAAGAAAGGTCTACAAACGTAAGCCTAATGCATGCATGGATGGGTAAACTTCACCCAGGAAATGCCAGGTTTTCCCACAGTACTGCACTCACACACATTCAAAAGCAAGGATCTCGAATCTTCTAACAACTGGGCTAGCAAAGCAAGAGGAGTGATTAAGGAAAGTAGTCAGGAGGCCCAGAGAGGTTCCAGGAGGGAGTTTTTACAAAGCTTTCGGAGCCAGAGAGCCCCTTTGAAGAAGCAACAGTCAGACCTACTTATCTACACTGAAGGAAGCATTCCGACCTGTATCCAACTCAGAGCATGAGATGAGTGGGTTTTTTTTTAATTAAAAAATGTTTGTTTATTTACTTATTTATTTATTTACTTATTTACTTATTTCTGTTATTATTTTTTGAATTTAAATTCAAGGTAGTTAACATACAGTGTAGTCTTGCTTTAGGAGTAGAGCCCAGTGATTCATCTCTTACATACAACACCCAGGGCTCAGCCAGAAAAGTGCCCTCCTTAGTGCCCATTGCCTGTTTCACTCACCCCCTCACCCACCCTCTACCCCAGTAACCCTCTGTTTGTGCTCTGTATTTCAGTCTCTTACGGTTTGCCTTCTCTGTTTTAATCTTATTTTTCCTTCCCTTCTCCTATGTGTATCTGTTGTGGTTCTCAAATTCCACATATGAGTGAAATCATGTGATATCTGTCTTTGTCTGATTTATTTTGCTCTGCATAGTACCCTCTAGTTCCATCCACATTGTTGCAAATTGCGAGATTTCATTTGTTTTCATCATTGAGTAATATCCCATTGTATATACATACCACATCTTCTTTATCCTTTCATCAGACAATGGGCATTTGGGCTCTTTCCATAATTTGGCTATTGTTGATGGTGCTGCTTTAAACATTGGGGTGCATGTGCCCGTTTGAATTAGCATTTTTGTATCCTTTGGATAAATTCCTAGTAGTGCAATAGCTGGGTCTTAGGGTAGTTCTATTTTTGAGTTTTTGAGGAACCTCCATACTGTTTTCCAGAGTGGCTGCACCAGTTTGCATTCCCACCAGCAGTGCAAAAGGGTTCCTCTGTCTCCACATCCTCTCCAACTTCGGTTGTTGCCTGGGTTATTAACTTTAGCCATTCTGACAGGGGTGAGGTTATGTCTCATGGTTTTGATTTGTATTTTCCTGATGAGATGGATGTTTTAACAACATGGTGAAAAATTCGTTCTCCTTGCTTCAATCTTTGATGGCATGGGAGAAGCTTGCTGGCTACTCCTGTCATCCAGAGCCACTGACAAGAAACACAGTTGAATTTGGATGCCTATCCTGGGAGTGTCAGCACCTCAATGTGCTGTTGGTTGAGGGGTAATGCCTGGGCACGGGTAACCCCTTCAATGCCTGGGTTGTCACTGTGGGCTTTGAACTCCTGACCTCTAAGGATTGCTGCCTTTCTGAGATAGGAGAAAGAAGACATGTCTGCTAGTGACTTCAATTTCACCCAACATACCTCAAAAACAGAGTTGTCTATCTCTCATCTGGTAAGCATTATCTAACTTATGATCTGCTCCCCACAGCACTGGGCCCCAGATTCATTATTGGAGCTCTCCTAATTTTGGAATGCCCCATGTGTTTGATCATCTAAAACTGGTGAATGATATTAGCCCACGCACCAAGGACCCTTTGCAGGTGTTTGGCTGTTTACGATGTGCTTTAATATGCATGATTTTACTTGAGTTTCAACAAAATTTTGAGGCAGGTAGGGAGGGAATATTATGTATATTTTCTTCCGAAGGAACAAAGAAGTCATTTGATTCACCCAAGCAGAATTGCATGTCTAAGAGGAATGGAGTTGGGGCAAATCTGACAATGATTTCCATTCAAACAGACTCCATTACATGCCAAATCAGTCCTTGTCCTCTAGGGATTCTGAGCTGAAAGAATTAACCAACACGGAAAATATGAATCTTGAATAGAACGCTTTCCATTTATCAACACCAGTGCCGTTGAATATTGATTTGTTTTCCAGCATCTCTGTGTAAAAGTTACCCAGGTATTTACTGACCTTTATTTCCAAAAATACCCCACAGCAAACAGATTAGCCAACCATCATGTCGTTCCATACTGTTAATTATGTCCTCCTGGGGAAAATCAAGAAACTAAGCTAGGATGAAGTATGGAGAAGTGGGGGCTGACCCCCTGCTCTCCCTGGGGCAGCGGGCAGGTTAACGCTCACCACTGGCAGATGAAACAGGGCTCCTTGGCCCCCACAGAGCCTCCGAGCTACGTTGGCCTCTGCTCTGTGAACTCTGCCCTCTTATTTACAATAGGACATTTCTAAAACAAAACCAACATTTGTGAAAGGTCAGCCGCCAAGAGGAGCAGAGAGTATCAGTGAAAGTGACAGGAAGAAGATAAACAAACTGGAAAACATCTGTCTCAAATATTTACCCAGGCTGGCCATTTTGGGATAATGGCCGATGGGGCCAATCGCTAAGATGCCGGAGGGTGAAGCCCCTGCTCTCTCCACCCTACCCTCAGACATTAAGGGGACTCCTAGAGGCTGACTTACTTCCTGACCATTCCTATTTATGCTTCTGATTATTTATATACGCTGCTGTCTAGTTTCAACACTCAAAAAGGCCCATGCTTGGAAAACATATTTGGCAGCTTGTAAATTATAGTAATAATTCAAGGAATCACACTGGGAGCAGGGTGGGGGCGGGGCGGGCAGGGACAAGAGGGCAGAAAGGAAGGGTTGCTTTTCTGAACTGCTGATGTGTTGCACAGCTTAGTTAGGTTTTTGTTGTTATATTTTATTTTATTTTATTTTATTTTATTTTATTTTATTTTGACCTGGTCATTATTTTATTTTGAACTGGTCACACAAGAACAGTGTATCTGGAAAGAATGGTAGCCAGACTGTTGAGGTGACCAAAACTCACTCGTTCCACACCCCTACCTGGGTCTCTTTCTGTCCACTTTGGTCCTACTGCAAACATCCTGGCCTCGGGGAGGAGCATGTCGGAAAGCCACCAAAATGGCACCGACAGCGTGAATCTCGTAAGCCTGAGCTAGATTATCGCTCAATTCATCAGTGACACTCCAGAGAGCACAGAAACCAGTAGTGTTTTAGGTGGCTGTTTATAGGAAATGTGCCCAGGGTGCACGAGTGCCCAGAGATCCCTAAAGAGGATGTATGTGCTTACTGAGCCCATCTCGAGCTCCAGTGGAGATGATGATTTACTGGGATATATTAGGTGAATCTTATGGCAGCATCCATCATGAGAGACAAACTTCCTCTAGATTTACCATAAGGTTCTGGACTTTGTCTTTGAAATCAATATCATAAGATATTAATGTTTCTATATAGGTCAATGCCAAAGATTTGCGGTGTGGCACTACTAAAATTTATTAATTTATAATAGCAGTAAGGATAATTCCTGGAAATTTTCGCTCTTGCAAGAATAGCTGAAGGCCCACCCCTTGTTAAAAACTGTGGCTTATTATAATAGTTATCTGCATATCCTGGGGGCTAAATCATTTTCCTTGAAATGAACCAACTCTAACAATTAAATCCTGATAAAAAGTTGCCTATAATACTGATAAGGATTCTGTCTCCTGCACCAAACTTAGAAAATAAAGTGTACTTAATAAGTGAATTTCTCAGGGTTTTGTGAAAAATCTTAATAGTATTGTCTGTGTTATTTCCCTCTGTTTTATTTTTTAAATATCTACCTTCGGTGTATTTACACACGCATACCCATCAATTAAAATATGGGTATAAACATGTGCCATTTATACACACACACATAGAAACACCTCTCTGTCTCTCTCTCTCTCATACACACACACACACACACACACACACACAGCCTTTTCTCATACAGACTTTTCTTTTTTTTTTTTTTTTTCCTATCAAGGTTTTCTCCTACGCTGACTGAAACTTGAAGGGGTCTTGGCATTGATTTCTATGCGTAGTCCTATTACCCATACGCTAGGATAACATGTGTGTTATCTTGTCGTGAAGGAAGGACAACAAATAGTTAAGAACATTTGGTGTGGGGTCAGGCTAACTTGGTTCCAAACCTGGTTCTGCCATCTACAGGGTCCATGACTTGAAGTAAATCACTGAACTTTCCTGAGCCTCTGTTTGCTCATCCCCAGATTTGGTGCGACCGTACCTACCTTACAGATATTTGCATCCGTGTGTACGTGCAAGATGCAGGTGCTCAGAGCAGTACCAGAAACAAAGTGCTCAGTAATAATGGCTATTGTTATTACCATTATGATATGATCCTAATGGATAAATCATGTTAACCTTTTCTATTTCTCATATCTTACCGATAATAATTATTGCTGTCAGGAAGGCAAGATAGCATGATGGGGAGTACATGGAGTGTTGGTTCAAAAACATGGATTTTTGGGAGGCTCAAGGAAATGTTTTTATTTTCCAAACAATGACATGAGGAAGGTTGTTGTTTGTCCTGCCTCTTCACAGTGCTGGCGTGAAGTTGACTAGTTAAAGAAAGAATCCAGGTTCTTAGTGAATTGTAAAATAGTCTCCAATTGTTGGCTATGACTCTTGCCATGTCTCATTATCATCGACATATAAGATATGATAGATTTACTTTGGATCTTACCCAAAAAGTTATCAGATGGGTCCATATTATATAAGTGTATAGGTACCTAATGTGTATATACATTTAAACCGAGTATTTGAAGATGCTCACAATATGGTTAAGATAATTTGATGGTAAAGGTCACTTAGAGCAACGTTATGATAAAAATTCAGTGCGGACACTTTTGCAGTCCCCAGCAATGACTAGTTTCTGTGATGAAGTAAGAAAAGTCAGGTACATCAACATATACCACAGGTAACATCTTTAAGAGGTATTTTTTGCTGGAGGGCTTATGAAATTCTCATCAAGAGGCTTATATAATTCAGGCTTTACCTCTCAGTTCTTCCACTGAAGATAGTGGGGTTGGTGGAGATCAGATCAAGGGATCTATTTTCTAACATCTCTTGTGCAGCTCTAAAACCAAATCACTTAGTGAAGACAGAGGTCAGTATTCTTACATACAAGGAATGTGTACATGTGAACATTTTTACCTATTCATATACATGCCCAGCAGCCAGAAGGAAGCCTCTCATTTTAAAAGTAGAATTGAAAAAAAAAACGCAAAAAATCTGTGTGAAATACTTTTGAAAATTTAAAATTAAAGTTAGAGCATGCCAATTTTCTAGGAAAAAAAACTAACCCTTTGGCTAACATCACCATATCCAGATCTGATTCTTAAAATGCAAAGCGTCTGCTTTAAATCATGGTTCTCTTAATTAGGGTCATTGCTACAAATGAAAGCTGATTTGGGTGCTCGTCTAATAAGAAAATGCCAGTTACGGTATATTATCAACCTCGACTTGCCAGGCATTGAATTTCCTGATATGGTCTGCTGGGAACCTTAAATGAACAAGAACAATTATAAACCTAAAGTCTGCAGCCATTTGTTGGCATTATCTCAGGATAATTTCCCTGAAACATTCATGATGAAATGCAAAGGTAGATAATTTAAAAATCCATTTAAAATAGCTGTGGTATAATTTAAGCTAAGATCTTTCTCTATAGTGGACATTACAGCAAGGCCGTGCATTTCGAAATGAATCCCTTACAAATGATCTTTTGTTAGATACCATTGCCTTGGGAAGCACTTCAAACAAGTTGAAACGATTTTCTTCGGTGGTGTGAGTAAAACAAAAACATTGGTACTATTTGGTTTTTGTTTAAATGAAGAAAAGCATAAAAGTTCATCTTAACAGGAGTCTGCCAATGGCTCCTTGTCACCCAAAGGAAAGAAAAACATGGTGGGACATTTAACAAGTAAGAACACTACCACCTTTTTTCTTTCACAACTTTTACACAGTGGTAAACCTCACATTTTTAAATGAATTTATGTTTTTATTGGGGTGTAGTTGACATTAAACCTCATGTTCTTTAGCTGACTTGAGGCATAAATTAAAAGGTGATGACATAGTCATTCTGTGGACATTGCAGGTATGGTAATTGTGTAGAGGAAAAACTGATTTGACTTTACCATTAATTTCCCTCTCTCAAATAATACTCCCCCTATCAAATCAGCCTCATGATAAATGGAAGCGTAACGAAACAAAACTGAGCCTTATAATCAAAACATTGCCAAAACAAATGCATAAATATAGAAATTATGATGTCTGTCCATGGGTTTTTCTTTCCATCTCTTTATATCTATCCTTCGTTCTTTAATTTCTCCTCTTATGTTCTTGGGCAGGGACTGAATATCAAGATTAAGGTTCAGTACTAGCCCAATTTTATTGTTGATCTCTCAACCCAGAAAATATGGCTTTATAATGGAAGCCTTGACACAGGCTGTGCTCTAATAAACTACAAGATGGACCAATAAACTACAGCAAGAGCCTATTATGAAGAACCATTACTACTCGGAGAACAGAGCAAAATTTATTGTGTTCTGAATCTTGCTGGAGATCTCTAGCATAACACAGACGACTTTGGACTTTGCTTCATGTTGAAGAGAAGTCATCCCATGCTTATCACAGAGGGCAACCCTGGACTCCTAAAGAAGTAATGGCCAACTTTACTCTTCTTGTAGTATCCAATGTGTGCCAAATCAAATTGAGAGGTGACTCATCTCTGAAGAAAACTTACCTTGGGACACAACAGAAAAGGCGTATGGGTCATACCTACTATTGGTTCCAAAGAGCACCCCTTGAGAGACGATTAACATATTGTTTGGCAGCTTCGGTGGTGCCCTGGTGTTCTGTAACCTTTTCTTTATCCCAGAAGCTTCTTGGATGGATTCCTTTCGAAGTGGTACAATGGTCCCTCCTTTTTTATCCCTTCCCATTTGTTCAAGTTCCACCTTACCACCTCACCCATAATGTTCTGATCACTTTGCAATGACAGCTTGTTGAGAATGGTCACTTGATGTTACCCACAGTAGAACAATGAATTGTATTTGAATCGCTGTCTCCCAGGCCCAGGTTGTGATGCTTGAACTTGTTCTTCCCAATACAGATATTGGTTAAGTTCAGAGCCACTGCTGTTTCTAGTATAAGGCTCCTAATTTCTTAATTTTTTTTAATGTTTATTTATTTTTGGGAGAGAAAGAGAGACAGAGCATGAGCGAGGGAGGGGCAGAGAGACGGGGACACAGAAAATCCGAAGCAGGGTCCAGGCTCCGAGCTGTCAGCACAGAGCCCATCATGGGGCCCAAACTCACTAACCTCAAGGTCATGACCTGAGCTGAGGTTGGATGCTTAACTGATTGAACCACCCAGGTACCCCTTATAAGGCTGCTAATTTCTGGTGCTGACCTCCAGATCTTGCATTTCTAAGATAGGCTTTTGGAAAGATTAGATGCAAACAATTTCAGGTTTGAGGACATGATGCCTGAGTAACTACTGATATCTCCTGCCTTCATCGGATTGGAGTGACTTTGACCCAAGTTCATCCTAGGGATTTTGCTTCTTGTTTGTGCCCCACTGAGGATTTCATTTCTCATTTGCTTTCCCAGAATTGGACATCGATCATTTTCTCTGAATTATTCTCTGCTTCCCAGCTCAGTCCTGGCATCCCCATTCCTACCTTCTCTTAGTTTTACATTATATTTACATTTCTGCACAGCCCTGCCCCTTCCGCCAAATACCCACATCATACCGGCTCCATCTTGGCAAATGGTGACTTTGGGGATAGAGTAGAACTGATGTTTACCAAAGACTGAGCAAACTGTGTATCTGTATTAGAAGCAAACTCACAGACCAAAAACCTACCATGATCATAAAATAAAACTCAGGCGACTGTTTTAGGCATACTTACAAATTATACACTAGAAAAGAACAAAAAAAAAATCAAGGAGTAAGAAGGAAACAGTGGTGAGTCAATACATGCTGTACAAAGATCTTTCTGTACGACTTTGTCATCTTTCAGCTTGTTGGTTGTTACGGTAAATAATTAGAGGCAGAGCAATCCTGAGCCATTTTATGTGAACATTGTTAAAGGAAATAAAGGTGAAGGCAGACAAACATAAAAACTACTAAGGAACCATGAACAGAAATGGCTAATTATAGAGCTTCTATTAAAATGCATTTTTTCCCCTTCATGAAACAGAATTTTCGTTTGATAATTAACAGACCTACAGGGCCCATTACATTCTCAGACTCTGAAGGTATTGATCCCTCTGTCTCTTGCTGCCACATTTGTTCTTTCTGGGTCTTCTTCCCTTGAGAGGTTTGCTGATTTTATAATTGAGGGGTGGAGTGAAGACGGGGGGAGTCACCAAAGATGACCGGCTGGGGCTGTGAGAAGGGGGCTCCTCCGGTGCCCGTGAAATTTCCCTGCTTTATTTTGCTTTATTTTATTTTATTTTATTTTATTTTATTTTATTTTATGTATTTACTTTATTTATTTTATTTTATTATAAATAAATATTTATTTATATTTAGAGTGATTTTCATGGCAGGAAGCTTCCGTATCAGGGTATGGCTTAAAAAAAAAACCCAAAAGCCTTCCGAGGTAAAATATGCGTACTCTATCGCTAGGGATATATTTATCTTTTAAAACAAACGGTTCCGTTTAACCCAGGCCCTTTTGTGTCTTGTCAATGGAAAGAAATGGAGAGCAAACAATTTTTACAATCTTGAATCCAATTCATAGCTCAGGAATCCTTGGGTTGTGGGTGACTTGTGTAATGGGACATCTCACCCCATATCCGAAGGAGGTTTTGCTCTGAACGGAGGCTTCCCTGCAAAGACATCTTGCCTCCATCCTAGCGACCCAGGAATGAGCCCAGTGGACGATGAGGACTTTTGTCTCTAAGCTGCAAAGGGTGGGGTAAGTGAAAGGTGTGACTAAGAAGGCGTCTTGGAAAAAAGCTATGTGCCAATCCACCTCAAAGGAGAAGGGGTCTTGTCTAAATGACCTGACTGGCAGCAGGCAGTGCTGTTCCCTGGCAAACAGTTCCCATGGATACTCTGACCAGTACGCAAACCATCTTATCTCAGGTACGCCATGCTCGTGCAAACCAAAAGTCAAGGAATAGATATGGTGGGAAAATATAGAACTTGTCATTTTTTATTCTAGAAATACCAGAGATTTTTTTTAAGGGTCTTATTTTAGTAATAGGAGACCCATTTTAGTAAAGAGGGACGGCTCCAGATTGAATACAGAGTGAAATGATTTTCCTTTCAATTTTCGAATTGTAGATTTCTGTAATAGGGATCTTACACATAGTAGGGCTTCAATAAATTCTTGCTTGGTGTTTTGCTTTTTTTTAACACACTCTGGGGGTCAAAATAAGAAAAGGAAAAGGGGAAAGGATTTCGTGTTAAATTTCCTGCCTCATTCCACTGTCCCAAGCCTGCTGGAAAGAGCTGAGACTATGTGTTGGAAAATTAAGGATGAAGAGAGAGCCTCATTCCTTTATGTGGTGGGATCAACAAATCAGGTGGTGGAGGGAGGAGGAAACAAGTGTCTCTTACAGGGGAATACAGTCCAATCCACTCTGATAGACTAGCAATGAATAGCATTTTAATCCAGGCAGAGCCATGGAAACTCCGTAACCTAATTGAAGGTAGTCCTCGAATGCCAAGAATTCAAACAGGGGCTACACTTCTTTGTGGGCTCACCCTTTCGAGATGTCCCTTACCATACTGGTCCATGGAGAGCCAACTAGACCATCCATGCGGCCTTCTCATGTGTTGCCTGCCTCTGCCACAACTGTAACCTTACCACTACGGCCGGAGATTTATTCCTGACATCTGGCAAAAGTCATCAAAACAATATAGTCCAATTGGTTGCTGGAAGAAAACCAATGTGCCTAAGGCTGTCCCTCAAGCACTGTCTATGTGCTGGTTCCCTGAACCCTTGCACTCTTCACTAGTCAGCCTGCTGAGAATGTAATCTGAATGTCCTTACCTCTTTAGTCTTGTCTGTGGCTTGCTCCTTCCTTCTTCCCTTCCCTTCCTTCCTTCCTTCCTTCCTTCTTTCCTTCCTTCTTTCTTTCCTTCCTCCCACCCTCCCTCCTTCCCTCCCTCCCTCCCTTCCTTCCTTCCTTTCTTTCTCCTTCCCTTCTCCCTTCCTTCCTTCCTTCCTTTCCTCCTTTTTCCTTCCTTCATTTCCTCCTTTTTCCTTCCTTCCTTTCCTCCTTCTTTCCTTCCTTCTTTCCTTCCTTCCTTCTTTCTTTCCTTCCTCCCACCGTCCCTCCTTCCCTCCCTCCCTTCCTTCCTTTACCCCTTCCTTCCTTCCTTCCTTTCTCCCTCCCTTCTCCCTTCCTTCCTTCCTCCCATTCCTTCCTCACTCCCTCCTTTCTTCCTCCCCTTCCTTCCTTTCCCCCTTCCTTCCTTTTTCCTTCCTTCCTTCCTTCCTTCCTTCCTTCCTTCCTTCCTTCCTTCCTGTCTTTCTCTCTTTCACTGAAAGCCTGAACAATAAATTGATTCTTTATGTCAAGTAATGTTGTTTTAATAGTCATTTCTGAGGTTTAGCTGATTCATAACCTCTGCAATCACAGGCTTGGCATTTTTCTTCCCGAAAAATCTAAGTGAACAGGCAGGAATCTGTCCACATTATAGGCTTCAGTCGCCCCTCCTTTCATCCTGCTCTGTCCCACACATGCCCTCATTGCTCTGCTACTCACCCACCAAGGCAGGCAGCAAGAGGTCGACATCAAAGCATGCTCCCAGCCGGCGGCTGGCCTCTAATGCTGGCATTATAGAGGGAAATGGAGAGTGTGTGTGTGTGAGAGAGAGAGAGAGGCCAAGAGAGAAAGAGAGTGAGGGAGAAGTACCCGATTGCTTGAATGGCCTCTCACACAGAAAAAGCCTGAAGAATAGAACAAAACCTTCAGTCCTCCCGCTCTTTGTAATAAGCCTGGGCAGAATGGGCATGTGTGGTGTGTAGCTGAGTTTGAACTGCATTAGTACTCTTTCAGTTTACAAACAAGAGGCCTCATTTAGAAGAAAAATCTCCTATCTGATTATTTCTTTGTGTTCATCCGTGTGGAAAAAAAAATGTCTGTTCAGAGAAGGGGGTGGGGTATTGAAGGTGGCTTATTAACTCTTCAGGCTGAATCATGATTGTGAAGGGCAATTGGGAGATCATTATTCAACCTTAATTTCCAGCCTAAAAAAAATAATTAAGGATTGCTAGTTTTGAGCACTATATAAAAATATTATTAAGCAGATCTTATTGTCACTCTGCCTAACCAGCTTCCTCACAAGCAATGCGGCAGGTACGTGTGGTTTTTGATTAAATGCCCCCTTTCTCTTAAATACATTTGATGGCAATATGAGAGGATGCAATTAGGGTCCCTGATAGAAAGCTCCAAAGACTTTCTTGAAACCTTTCTGGGTAAGCGAAACCATCACAGGTGCCAGATCCCTGGGTCCTAACCGGCTTCAGTTTTCCCAGAGGTGATCAGCTCACATGGGTTGAGGAAACACAAATGGGAGCCTGGCGAAAGGGACAGGTGATGGTTACGTTTTATTGTCCAATAATTCCAAAAACATCCATTGGGAAGATTTACTGATTTCTCAATAATGAAGGAAGGGAAGAAGGGTAAGACAAAAAAAGATGGATTGCATGGGAGATGAAGACTTGTTTTTCTTTAAGATAATATCTGAGTCTTTCCTAAGTTAGGCGAGGTGGAACTATACTATGGAAGAACATCACTTCTTGCATTTTGAACATGAAGTATGTCTTAGGGAAAGATAAGATGAACCCAGATACGGGCTGTAGAGTATGTCTGGTCTTTCACCTTGGACACTCCTTTGGGTCAGTCTCATAAGGTCATTTCCTCCCCCTAAATTCTTAGAAGCATTTCTGAGGTTGAGTACTCTGGGGTCTTATGAATGTGGTTGAAACTCTACACAAAGCCACAGCCTTAGGAAGACAACAGGAGGATTTAACCATCTATAGCTGGAGGCAGCCTGTTGTGTACAGGTCAGAATGGGAACTTGAATAGTTCACCAAGCTTGGCGAATATGTTCACTGAAGACCTAAATCTAGGGCAGTATCATTGGTCCTCAACAGTTCAGATGTGTTCTTTCTTGAAGGCAGGAGGAACACAATGCTATTTCACCTCATGTGCGTCCACTGATTGATTGTAGGGGTTATTTTTTCTTGCCTTATTCAATTGGCCAGATGGCCCATATAATGTTGAATAAAGATTTTGAGAGTAGATGTTCTGGTTTTACTCCTGCCCTTAGCAGAACAACATTTAGTCCTTCATTTAAATATGATGCTAGCTGTAAGTTTTTGTAGACGTCCATTATCAGGTTGTGGAAGTCCCTTCTATTCCGAGTGTGCTGAAAAATTTTAGTCAGAAATGGATTTTGCTAAATGCTTATTTTTACATGTGTTGAAATGTTGAAATGAGCCTATAGTTAATCATTTTTGGATTGCTAATATAGTGGATTACATTGATTGATCCTAGATGGTAAAACCAACCTTGTTTTCCTTTAATAAATCCCACTTGGTCATGACATGTTACCATTTGTATAAGTTGTTTGGTTTAATCTGCTAAAACATCTAGAATTTTTGCTTCTTTATCTGGGAAGTATATGTTTCTTTATTTTTCTTTTCTTGTAATTTATTTGTCAGAATCTATCCGTAGGTAATGCTGGCCTCATAAAATACATTGGGAAATATTATTTCCTCTTCAATATTCTGGAAGAGCTTGTGAATAATTAATATTATCTCTTCCTTAAATGCTTGGTAATACTTACTCATGAAGTCATCTAGACCTGGAGGTTTTTTTTTTTTTTTGCAGAAAAGTTTTACCTCTAAACTCATTTTTTTCAACACTTATAGGGCCGTTCTGATTACCTGTGTCTTCTTTATTTTTTTAAATGTATACTTACTTATTTTGAGAGAGATAGAGAGAGAGGGAGAGAAAGAGAGAGCTGGAAAGCACACATGAGTGGGGAGGGACAGAGAGAGGGAGAAAGAGAATCCGTGCTGTCAGCACAGGGCCCAATGCAGGGCTGAATGCAGGACTCAATCCCATGAACTGTGAGATCATGACCTGAACTAAATCAAGAGGCAGACCCTTAACTGACTGAGCCACCCACGTGCCCCTACCTGTGTCTTCTTAAGTAAGCTTAAGTAGTTTGTGTCTTTCTTCTTTCCTTCTTTTTTCTTTTCTTTTTTTTTTAAATTAATTCCAATGTAGTTAGCATACAGTGTTATATTGATTTCAGGGGTGCAATATAATGATTCAACAGTTCCATATATTATTAAAGTGCTCATCAAGATAAGTGTGCTCTTAATTCCCTCCAACTATTTCACCCCTCTCCCCTCTGGTAATGATTTGTTTGTTCTCTATATTTCAAAGTCTGTTTTTTGGTTTGTCTTTTTTTTTTTTCCTCCTCTGTTGGTTTGTTTTGTTTCTTAAATTCCACAGATGAGTGATATCGTATGGTATTTGTCACTCTCAGACTGGCTTGTTTGCTTAGCATTATACTGTCTAGCTCCATCCATGTTGCTGCAAATAGCAAGATTTCATTCTTTTTTATGACCGGATAATGTTCCATTGCATATACATCACTTTTTCTTTAGCCATTTATCTATCGACGGACACTTGGGCTGCTTCCATAGTTTGGCCATGGCAAATAATGCTGCGGTAAGCGTAGGGGTGCGTACATCCCTTAGAATTGGTATTTTCGTATTCTTTGGGTAAATACCCAGTAGTGTGACTACTGATTTAGAGGGTAGAACTATTTTTATTTTTTTGAGGAACATCCATCATCTCTTCCATAGTGGCTGCACTGGTTTGCATTCCCACCAACAGTGCACAGGCTCCTTTTTTTCCATCTCCTTGTGAACACTTGTTGTTATCTTGAGTTTTTGATTATAGCCATTCTGACAAGTGTGAGGTGATATCTCATTGTGGTGTTACTTTGCATTTCCCTGATGACGAGTGATGTTGAACATCTTTTCATTTGTCTTATCTTTCAAGGAATTGACAATTCCATCTATGTTGTTGAACTTATTGACATAATGTCATTCATAATATTTCCATATTATCCCTGTAATATCTGTAGAATATGAAATGATATCACCCCTCACATTCCAGATATTTATAATTTATGTCTTCTCTCTTTTCTTTACTGATAAGCCTAGACAGAATCTTAATGATTTTAGAGAACTTTTCTAACAACCAGGTTTGGTTTCATTGCTTTTCTCTTATTTTATATTATCTATTTCATTGATTTCCACTTTGATTTTATTATTTTCTTTCTTCTTCCTACTATTGTTGTAATGTGCTCTAATTTTCCTAATTTTTTTAAAAAGTGGAAGCTGAGATCATTAATTTGATATGTTTCTTCCTTTTGTAATGTAAGATGTTCATTTCTATAAATTTCTGTGTAATTATTGCATTAGAAGCATCCAACAGATTTTGATATGCTGTGTTTTTGTTTTAATCCCGTTCAAAATACTTCCTAATTTTCCTTTTGATGGGTTATTTCTGTGTATGTCATTTTGTTAACAAATCTTTGGGGATTATGCAAACATATTTTTGCTAGTGATTTTTATTTACTCCCTTTGTGGTCAGAGAATATACCTTTTTTTAATTAAAAAAATTTTTTTTAATGTTTATTTATTTTTGAGACAGAGACACACACACACAGAGTGTGAGCAGGGGAGGGGCAGAGAGAGAGGGAAACACAGAATCAGAAGCAGGCTTCACGCTCTGAGCTGTCAGCACAGAGCCCAATGTGGGGCTCGAACCCACGAGCAGTGACATCATGACCTGAGCCGAAGTTGGACACCCAACCGACAGCACCACCCACGCGCCCCTATCAGAGAATATACCTTATATGAATTGATCATCAAATTTCATCCACACATACACAAATAAGTAAAATAAAATTTCTTCCACACTTTTTCCCATATATTTTCCTTTCTCATGGCCCAGAATATAGTACATCTTGGTAAACGTTCTGTGTGTACCTGAAATAAATGTTGTTGAGTTTTTGTAAGCGTCAATTATATCGAATGTTTGGCAGTGTTGCTCATCTTCTATATCCTTACTGGTCTCTGAATTGTTTTTTCATTTATTAAGGAAGATTGAGTAAATTTCCAGCTATCTCTGGGGTTTTGAAAATTTCTCCTTGTAGTTCTATTAGTTTTTGAGTCTTGTATTTTAAAAACCTGTTACTGAGCACACAGACTTTTAGAATTGGATTGTTACGTTCTGTTGATGAATTCACCCACTCATCATCATTACTACTCTATCTGTAGTAGTATTTTTGCTATGAAGTCTACTTTATCTAAGAAGAAAATAGCCACTCCAGCTTTCTTTTGACTACTTTTAGCAGAGTGCATCTTTCCTCATTCTCTTGCTTTTAGTCTACCTGTGTCTTTATATTTTATTTTCTGTTAGATATTCCTATTTTATCCAAAATAATAATTTCTAGTTTTTCATTGGTTCTTAGGCTATTTATATCAAACAATTATTGATGTGACTGGATTTACATATACTATATTTTAATATTTATCTATCTATCTATCTATCTATCTATTTATTTATTTATGGAGAGAAAGCACACACACAAGAGAGGGAGGGACAGAGACAGAGGGAGAGTCTTGATGCAGAACTCAATCTTATGACTGTGAGACCATGACTTGAGCCAAAATCAAGGGTCAGACACTCAACCAATTGAGCTACCTGGGAGCCCCTATCTTTTTTATACATTGCATTTCTTTTTTTTGCTCTTGTTCCCTCTTTTACTGCAGTCTTTGGGATTAATTTTTTTATTAATTTTTTTATTTTTATTTTTTATTTTTGGGGGGGTGATTAATTTTTTTAATGATTTTCTCCCTCATCAGATTTTTAGTTATCACATTTTGAATTGCTTGTTAGTAGTTGCTTTAGGGTTTATCGTCGTCTACCTGTAAATATTATCACAGCAGCTGATATACACCAGAGGAATCTTACTATGCTATTTTCCCATTTCTTCTTTGCCTTTCTGTTATTGTAATTCTGTTATTGTACTTGTAACATATGTACTTCTACATATGTTCCCCCCCCCAGCAGTATTACTTGTAAACAATTACCAATCAAGCCTTTTATTTAAATCAAAGAAAAAAAGGTTTTTATATTTCCCCATGTACCTGTTATTTCTGGCATTTTTAATTAGCTTGTGTAGGTTCCTAGTTCTCTATGGTATCATTTTCCTTCTTCTAGAAGAACTTTTAACCTTGACTGTGGCACAAATCTGCTGTTGCTGAAATTTGCAGTTTTTGAGTGTTGGAAAGAATCCTTTCGTTTGCCTTCATGTATGAAAAATATTTTTGCTGGGTATACAATTCTAGGCTGACCTTTTTTCTCCCTTCAACACTGAAAGATATCTCTTCAATGTGTTCTGGCTTGAATCGTTTTTGACAAATCTTTGTTTCTCTGTAAGTAACATGTCTTTTAACTTCTAGCTTCTCTTAAGATTTTCTTTCTGTTGTTTTATAAGGAAATTTGACCATGATGTATTTGGGTATGGTTTTTGTCTTATTTTCTGTGCCTAGGTTTCCTTGAACTTGGATCTGTGGTTTTATAGTTTTCATCAAATTTGGAGAATTTTCAGTCGTTATTGCTTTAAATCATTTTTTCTCTCATCTTTCTTCCACTCTCTCAGCTTGCAATTACACATCTGTTGAATGAAAACTGTTTAAAGTTTGAAGTTCAAACCTCGTTGAAGTGTCTGGTATTTAGTCTTTTTTATTTTTGTGCTTTATCTTTGATTATTTTATAACTTCAAGTTCACTTATCTTTTCTCTTTCAGTATTTAATCTGCTTTTAGCCAAATCTACCGTACTTAAAATCTTCGTACAGTGCTTTTCATTTTTAGAAATTCAAATGTCCTGTTTGTTTTTAAAATTTCCATGTTTCTTTTTAGCACGATCACACTTTCCTTTACCTTCTTGAAAAATGGAGTACAGTTATAATAATTTTTAATCTGTCCTTGCTTACTGATTCTATAGTTTATGTCACTTCTGCATCTGTTTATATTGATTTATTTTTTTTCCTCGTATGGGTCATATTTTCCTGCTTCTTTGTGTATTTGCTAATTTTTTAATGAATGCCAGATTCTGTGAATTTTCATTATTCAATTCTAAATATTTTTGTATTTCTATGAATATCCTTGAATTTTGTAGGGCAAACAACTCCTTCAATGTAGTTGGGACTGCCTCAATTTTAAAATTAAACATTCTATATTCCTAGGAAACTTTCCATTCAAGGAAAAGTGGGATTGTTAGTCAAGCTAGTCTCTTAGAAACATTTTGATGCTTCTGTGGCTTGTTTTTAAGATATCTTAGATGGGTACAAAGTACCATTATTGTAGGGCTAAGCTGCCCCACTACTGATGAAATACCTTTCTGAGTTGTCTGCCTAACTCCCTTTGGATTATGAAGTTTTTCATACTGGCAGCGAGAGGAAAAATTGGGTGAACTGTGGGAAGTGTTCCTTTTGCTAAGTTCAGGTGGTTCTTTTCCTGATCTTTGTTTCTTTCCTCATACACATGTGCTCAGAAGTACCTTGTTCAACACTCAAGGGTGACTCTTTGCTGATCTCTGGAGCTCTCTCTATGCAGCTCTTTCTTTTCTGGTACGCTGCCTTGTGAGCTCTTACTACCTTGGTCTGCTTAGAATTCTGGTGTCACCTGCTCATCTCAGGGAGACCATTAGGCTCTCACTGAGCTCACTTTCTCTGAATTGCAGCCTGGAAGGTTTCTCCCGGTTATAAACCGGGGAAGTCATATACTCACTTCATTTGTTTCTTCTCTCTCAGAGATCATTGCCTCGCATGGCGTTTTGGGAAGAAAACTGATGTTAATGTCAGAATAACCTGGATTGAAATCTCACCTTCATTTCATATGACCCGACACCCTTAACTAATGTATTAACACCCTGAGTTTCTGATTCCTCATCTGTAGAATGAAGATAGTAAGAAAGCCTGAGGAAAATGCTGTATTTTTAATTCTTTGTAAAGTATAAAGCTTTATGCAAATTTAAATTAGTTCAATGATTATTTAGAGTCTTTCAATAAAACTAAAACTACAGAGGCACCTGGGTGGCTCAGTCGGTTAAGCGTCCGAGTCTCGGTTTTGGCTCAGGTCATGATCTCAAGGTTCATGGGTTTGAGCCTCACCTTGGTCTCTGCACTGACAGCATGAAGCCTGCTTGAGCTCTCTCTCTCTCCTTTCTCTCCTCTCTCTGCCCCTCCCCTGCTCTCACTCTCTCTCCTTTCAAAATAAATAAGTAAAAAATAATAATAAAGTTACAAAAGCCTTTTAGTCCCATGTGAAATGTTAGACCCCTGCAATCAAACGTATTGGTATACAGTTTCAGCTTCATCCTTGGCAAGATATTTACTTTGTCCAAAATTTTATTTGGTCAACATAGTAATCTATAGTGTAATCCATGACACCAAAGTTGGTACGTCAAGGAGTTTAAATGATTTTTTCATGGTTATACAGTTGGCATTTAGCAGCAACGGGATTTTCCACTGTAATATACAACCTTACTTAATACTGCCTAGTATGATAGAACAAAATGTGAAAGAAGAAAATTTGGGCATCTAATGACTAATCTAATACATCTAATAACAATCTAATGATGTTCTTCTTCACATCCATCTGTAGAGACAATTCTGTAAATACATAGAGAAAAAGGAAATCCAAGGGGCCATGTTTATTTTATTGTAGCTTCTAAATCTGTAAATCTCCCAGCTATGCAAATAAGATTTAAAATGTGTGTATTTGATGAGTCTGGGTAATTGCATTTTTCAAGTGTCTATTTTAGGTAGATATAAGCAATATATAGATATAGATATAGATATAGATAGATATAGATATAGATATATAGATATAAGCAATACGGTGGATTGCTTATTCAGCAGCCATTCCTGCCTTTCCTTGGTGGTGGAGATTTTGTTTAGATATCCACCTGTCTTCCCTTCTGCTACCTCAGTTGTAGATCCTGATTAGAGTAAATCAATAATGACCATATATTTATAAAATCGATCCCTGTTGAGGCATGTGGTTATAGAGCAACTGTTTCCACCATTGATGTAAGCATTCTACTGCGTGCATATATTAAAGCACTTACATCTGTTTTCTTGTGTACATTATAGTGGTTGTTATTATTATTTTGTTAATATTATTACTTTAATGGCTATATGTTAGTGGTTATTATTATTATCGTAATTATTATTACTATTATTAATGCTGCTTTTACACTAGTGTCGTGAACATTCTTACACATGTCCCTTGGAGTTGTAAATTTTGTTTTTTCTTTCTTTAAATGAATGATTTTCGGCTTATTTATCCTCTCTGCTATGTTTCTTCTCTTTTGTTATCTTTTCTATTTCCATTTTTTGAATACGAGTTTTTCCTGTTTATCTAAAATTTGATATATTTTAAGCAGAATCAGACTTATAAATAAACACAGGGAATGAACTGATGGTTGCCAGTGGGGGTTGGGCAAAATGGGTGAGGGGGGGTGGAGGATACAGGCTTCCAATTATGAAATAAATAAGTCATAGGAATAATAGGCACAGCATAAGGAATATAATTAATAATATACTAGTGATGTATTGGGACAGATGGTATCTACACTTGTCATGAACATAGCATAGCACATAAACTTGCAGAATCCCTACGTTGTACACCTGAAATGAATGTAACATTGTGTGTCAACGACATTTGAATGAAAAAATTGATTTGTTTGAAATATTTATATGCTTTCTTTTTAATATGAACTGGATTTTCATGAACGTTTGACAGTTTCAGCACTTAACTGGTACTTGAAATATTTTTTTCTCAATTTTTTAAAAAAATTGAGGTATAATAGACACATAACATATATTAGTTACAGGTGCATAGCATAAAGATTTAATATTTGTATATGTTGTGGAATGATCAAAATAAGTCTAATAAACCTCCATCCCTGTACATAGTTACAAAGTTTGTTTTACTTGTGTTGAGAACTTTTAAGATATCTGCTTAGTAATTTCAAATATGCAATCTAGTATTATTAACTATAATCGCCATGCTGTATATTACATCCCCATGACTTATTTATTTTATAACTGGGAGTTTGACCCCCCCCCCACCTATTTTGTCCATCCCCACCCCCCCGATAACCAATTTGTTCTCTTAGCTCATTTTTTGTGCTTTTGCTTTGTTTCACTTTGCTTTTGATTATATATATAAGTGAAGTCATACAATATTTTCTTTCTCAGTCTGACTTATTTCACTTAGCCTAATGATCTCCATGTTCTCACAAATGACAAGATTTCATTCTTTTTATTTTTTAATGGCAAAATAGTATGCTATTGTATACACACACATGTGTGTGTATACATGTATATATACATTATACATATACATATATGTGTGTGTATACATACATACATATATATGTGTATATATACACACACATATATATCCCACATATATATGTGTATCCATTCATCTGTATCCATATTCTGTATCCATTCATCCATCCATGAACCACTTAGGTTTTTCCATATCTTGGTTATTGTAAATAATGCTGCAATGAACATAGGGGTGCAGATACCTTTTTAACTTAGTGTTTTTGTTTCTATCTCCATGTCTATTCAAGAATGTGCTCAAAAGGTCATCCAAGGCGTTAAAAATATAAAAGGAAAAAATAGACATCATCATCTACCAAGTGTGTTGCATTGACCATTTTAATTTTATTTTATTACATTTAAATAATTTTTCAAATAACTTACAGAATTAAGAACAAAGTATAGTGAAAAACAAGTGTATTAGAAATTTTTGGGTAAGAAGTTAAACATGGCAAACTGAAAATATTATTCCAGATTTTCCTGGTTTTGAAAATATATTTATAAAGACAAATATGCCCTGAAGAAGCAAGGTTTTTAAATGCAAGTAACTATTCATCACTGTAAACACTCATCCAGCTTGAAAATATTGATTTATTTATTATTACTTCAGTTTCTTCTTGTATGTGCATTCTCAAAATCAATACTTCTGAAAAATTGGAAGACTCATTGTGTTAAAGAGAATTTCCAGTCTTCTTTGCTCCATAATTGCAAAACATATTCTTTTTTAGAATTATAAACACCAATCAGAATAATCAATTCAATAAGCTTAAAAACATTTCTATATCATCTATTTACTTCTAATCATCTCTACACCTGCCTTCAGCACGTCTCCATGTGAAAACCATATTTTGGAGGCAAAAGCCGGGTATTTTCTACAAGGATCACTGAAAAAAAAAATGGTAGTGTCACACACACAGTATGTATTTGAGAAGGGAGCAGAGAAAGGGTAATGAGGCATAATAATAAAAAGAAAATATCTCAAAGATTTTCTTTCTAGTTTATATTTTTAAATGTTTTATAACAAGTCCACCAAAACTCATAAAAAGATAAAATTGTTCTAAATTTTAAAGTTATTTTCTGACCAAGATAGAGCTAATTTTAGTACTATGGAAACTAATATTTATCACTCTTTCATTGTGTATATTTAGGTACTTATTTGGTCATCTCAATTATTACTTATGATTTTACTTCTTGTAAGTCAATATACTTTGTAAGGGAGGAATACTGTCTTATCTTGTTTTCATTTAAGGTGACTTTGATGCAAACAAGCTTCACTAAAGCCTGCCCAGATGGAAAGGTTTATGATAAGGATAATGAGTGGAATCTAGACCTAGAGTTATAATAGCATAACAGAGCTGAGCCTCTAACTTTTTCAGCTATCACTGTAATAGTGCTGTGTAACAAACATCCCCAGGCTTTTTGGCTTAAAACAACACTTACTTTTCACTCACAGGTCTGTTGGTCAGCTGTAACTCTGCTGGGTCAGTCTGGGTTCCAGGCAACCAGAAGATTCAGGTATGTTCCCTCAGAGATCTCATTCCCAGGCCCAGCTCTCAAGGTGATCACTGTAGCATAAGAGGTCAAAGAGTCAATATAAACATGTTAATGGCTTCTGCTACCATATGTCTGCTAATATGCCATTGGTCAAAGTGATTCCTAAAGCCCACTACCAGTGGGAGGGATCTCACCCAAAGTGGGAGAGCACTGAAAGTTACATGGCAAAGTGTGCGATTATATTTTTATTGTTCTTCAAAGTATTGGGACACATAATCCCATCTGCCATGGATTTCATGGAAGGTGATGTGGGATATAAAGTTATTCTGAGGCTCTTCATAAAGGCTTTTGGAGGTTTGATTTAAGAGAATTACCTAATTCATTTCACCCATACTCCTTTCCTCTTTGTTATCCCCTTGACAACCAGGATCATTGAGACTCTGGCCAGTGACATAATCCCATTTCTCACCTGTTTTTCTAAAACTCCAAAGAATCTAAAATGGCCACGGTAGTATCAGCTTTGTCAATTTAGAGAAACTATTATTTGCTATCATGATGGAATCATCTTCCTCTTAGACTTAAAACTTTTAGGTATTCAGAGCTAGAGTCTTTATTAGAAGAGCCAACATTTTGAGTGTGAATCATGTGCTATAATCGTGCATGGTGGCATCTTTGTTTTCATGTTCTTTTGTTTTAACTATGAGCAAATCATTCCTGTATATTGGTTATCTATTTGGATCACATGCTATATCATTAGGACAATTTTGCAAGACTCATTCATTCATTCATCCATTCATTTATTCATTCCTCTTGGATTGATCTTAGGTTGATAGCTGAATATGAACAAGGCATTCTGATATCTTAATAGGTCAACTGCTTATGGATGGTAAGTACATGATTTGCCCAGTAAATATCATTTCCATTTTAAATAGCAGCTGCAATAAGAGTGAGAATATTGTTAACATGCTTAAAAGATGCTTAGTGTCTTTCAGTAAGGCCCTTAACATTTCACCAAAATGAGGTGATTCACTGGAATCTGTTTGAAGCCGAGGCCATGTATTATTGGTTCTGTGACTTTATGTCACTTAATTTCTCAATGGAATTCTATTCCCTTACTGGTAAGATGGATACAAAGAAACCTAATTGGCCTTTGTAGATTATATACACATTCGTCTGTCAAAACCCAACTAAAAGTCCAGACAGTTTTCTAAAAAGTAAAACAAGAGAATGGAAGAGAAGAGATGAATGGGGAAATCAAGAAATTTTTTTGTTTTTAATTTAAAAAATCTTAATAAAATGCATACATTTAAGGTGGCCTACATGACGTTTTTAAATTTTATTTATTTATTTATTTATTTATTTATTTATTTTTTAATGTTTATTTAGTTTTGACAGAGAGACAGACAGAACATGAGTGGGGGAGGGGCAGAGAGAGAAGGAGACACAGAATCCGAAGCAGGCTCCAGGCTCTGAGCTGTCAGCACAAAGCCTGACACGGAGCTCGAACTCATGGACTGCGAGATCGTGACCTGAGCCGAAGTTGGATGCTCAACCGACTGAGCCACCCAGGCACCCCATGATGTTTTGATATACGTGAACATAGTTAAATAATTACTGCAGTCAAGCTAATTGATGTATCCATTTCCTCACATAATCATTTTTGGGGGGGTTCTACCCCTTTCTTTCTTTCTTTCTTTCTTTCTTTCTTTCTTTCTCTCTTTCTTTTTGTGGTGGTATCACCTGAAATCTACTTTCTTAGAAACTTTTAAGATGGAGAATGAGTGAATGAACGGAAACTGCTCCATAGGATTGGTGAAAGATGAAAACCAAATGGTTTTCTAACAAAGGCAGACCCTTAGAGCTGTAGAAGTCCAGGAAGCCTCAGGAACCCAAAGGTTTCTCCAATTTTAAAGGTTAGATGGATGAGTAGATGAATGACAACAGGAATGGTTGAAAGTCTGTGTGAGGCGTAGCTGTCTCTGCAACTCCTCTCCCAGCTCCCGATCTTTCTTCTTGACTGAGCCATATGGACAAAAAACTATCAACCTGTGTCCATAGTGTTCCAACCTGCTCCTCATCTTCCCTTCCTGACAAACTTTGAACTTACTTGGCCAACCCCAACAATTGTGTAAGCCAATTCCTTGGATTGATCTCTTTATATATGCATTATGTAGATATATACGTCTATGCTTATCTATACCTAAGTCTATATCTATATCCGTCTATATCTATCATTTAAGTCCACATCCATATCCATATTTATATACCTATCTTTGTATCTCCTACTTGCTCTGCTTCTCTGGTTGAACTATGACTTAGCCCATCCGTATGTTTCTAACTTAGCTTCCAGAATATCAACAGGAATAATTGGTGCTGCCAGTTGGTACTGAAGAAGGGTGTCCCCACTATAATTTCTTAGTCCTCAACTGTTTCACAACTGAATCTTTTTGCACAACCCTTTTTCTCTCATAGATATCTTTGATCAAAGTTTATTCTTCTGCTCCCTGGGACTTGTGGTCTTGGAGACTTCTTTTCTTTCTTTCTTTCTTTCTTTCTTTCTTTCTTTCTTTCTTCCTCCTCAAAACCAAGAATATAGAAGAGCAGAAGACATTCTGGGTGTCCAGCCATCCGCCATTTCTCATCCTAACCTGGCCTGTCACCATGGCTCCTTGGCTAATGTGGGTTTACTCTTCTTGTCTGTACCAAGCAGAAAAACAGGAGCATAAATATTTAACCTTCAAAAAAGGGACTCGTTTACTGGAACTCTGAATGTATGAACGAGGGTTATAAATCTTCCTGAGGTATTTCAATATGCATAAGAGAATGAAACCACATGAATGACGGAGCTAACTTTAACCTCTGATTGTTTAAAAGCACAGCCTTTTCTCCCTCTCTCTTAAAAAAGGGGCCCTCTGAACATGCACACTATTGTCAGACACACATGATGAAATTTATCTTTTAAAGAGGCCCCCGTTTCTTTTCTTTTTTTCCCTGGGCACTGAAATTTATATCAAGTCTGTCAAGAAGCTGAAAGGAAATTATATTTTACAGCTGCCTATACGTTTTGTTATGCTGGGAGAGAATCATTTTACTTTTCTCACAATAGATTGAAAGGCAAATTCTTGTTCTTGGCTGTCTGTCAACAAGAAGAGGGCAGGGGGGATCTTCAGGACACAGATAGGCGATGGAATCCTGTAGACCGAGGTCCATTGTGCTTCTTATGTGTCCTTTCTGAGGGTTTATATTTAATTAAAGGAATCTGTTAATCAGCAAAGAAGAATTGAATTCCTTCTCTACGCACAATGCTGTCTTCGATGCTAAGACAAAGTTTAATCTAAGTAGATGTAGAGATTGTGCAAAAATGCTTACGAGACTCCAACTTGGGAGCGGACAGTAGAGCTGAAGGGACAGGGTGGGTCCAGGAGCTTGAGGGTCCCTGATGTGTAGCTGGCTTTATGCGATTTAACCGCTATGTGACTTAACCATTACGATCTTGTTAAATCCTTATACCACCCCTGAGAATATTGAAATTCCAAGTTTCAACCTCCTCAAAGCCACTCATTTGGGAAGCAGAAGGGACCTCATGATGCCAGACCTACGTTCTTTCCACATCTTGGCTTTCTTTTGGATTTATTTCCACAAACATCCACTGAACCCCCAGTACAAATTAGTTACTATGCCTGGCCTCAGGATATTTAGAATATTTTTGTTATCATCTTATCAAATACCTAATTTACTATACAGGGATATTTCATTTTATTGCCCTTTGCTTTATTGCACTTGACAAATATTACACTATTATTATTATTATTATTATAGATTGAATGTTTGTGGTAAAGCTGCATGGAGCAAATCTATCAGTGTCATTTTTATAATAATATTTACATACTTCGTGTCTCTGTACCGCGCTTTGATAATTCTCGCAGCATTTCAAAAACTTTTTATTATTATTATATTTGTTGTGGTGATCTCTGATCCATGCTCTTAGATGGTACTCTTGTAATTGTCTTGAGGTACCACTGGCCACTTCCGTAGAAGACGGCCAACTTCATTGATAAATGTCGTGCGTGTTCCGACCGCTCCCCCAAACGGCTGTGTCTCATCTCTCTCCCTCTCCTCAGGCCTCCCTGTCCCCCGACACACAACAATATTGAATGCAGGTCAGTTAATAACCTTACAACGACCTCTAAATATTCAAGTGAACGGGAAGACCCATCACTTTAACCCCAAATCTAGAAATGCTCAAGCCGAGTGAGGAAGGCAGTCAGCAGCTCAGATAGGCTGCGAGCTAGGCCGCTGGTGTAGGCTAGCCAAGGCTAAGGCCAAGCTCTTGAAGGAAATGAAAAGCACCACTCCAGGGGACATGTGAATGATAGGAAAGCGAGACTGCCTTATTGCCCATATGGAGTAAGTCTTAGCGGTCTGCACAGATCAAATCAGCCACAATATTCCCTAAAGCCAAAGCCTAATCCAGAGTCAGGAAACTAACTACCTCTCTCCAATTCTGTGAAGGCTGAGAGAGAGGAGGCGGCTGCAGAAGGAAGGTGTGAAGCTAGCGGGGGTTGGCGCACGAGGTTTACAGAAGGAAGCCATCTCCCTAACATCAAGGTGCAAGATGAAGCCACAACTGATGGTGTAAAAGCTGTAGCGACAGAGAGGCCAGACCCCCAGCAGCAGAAAGAGTACGACTTGCCGAAAGCTCAGACGGAGGTCAGCATTGTTTAGCGATAAAGTAGTTTTTAAATATTTATGTCCTTTGAAAGAGGGGGAAGGGGTGGAGAGAGGAGGGAGAGAATCCCAAGCTGGCTCTGTGCTGTCAGCCCAAAGCCTGAGTTGGGGCTCAAACCCACAACCCCCAAGAACCGTGAAATCACGACCTGAGCTGAAACCAAGAGTCGGGCACGTAACCCACGGAGCCACTCAGACGTCCCTAGCAATAGAGCATTATCTGTAATTAAAAAAAAAATTGTTTTAATGTTTACTCATTTTTGAGAAAGAGAGAGAGACTGAGTGTGAGTGGAGGAGCGGTAGAGGGAGAAGGAGACACAGAATCTGAAGCAGGCTCCAGGCTCTGAGGTGTCAGCACAGAGCCGGACACGGGGCTCAAACCCACAAACCGTGAGATCGTGACCTGGGCCGAAGTTGGATGCTCAACTGACAGCCACCCAGGCACCCCAAAGAATTAAAAAAAATTTTTTTAATGTTTATTTATTTTTGACAGAGAGAGAGAGAGAGAGAGAGAGAGACAGAGCGTGAGTGGGAGAAGGGCAGAGAGAGAGGAATCCAAAGCAGGCTTCAAACTGTCAGCACAGAGCCTGATGTGGGGCTCGAACCCATGAACCACGAGATCATGACCTGAGCCCAAGTCAGACGCTCAACCGACTGAGCCATCCAGGTGCCCCAAAGCGTTTTTAATTAAGGTATGTAAATTGTTTTATAGACATAATGCTTTTGGACACTTAATAGACTATTTTATAGTATAATCGTAGCTTTTATATGCACTGGGCAACAAAAAAATTTACTTGACTCTCTTTATTGTGACGTTCACTTTATTGTGGTCATCTGGGAATGAATCCACAACCTCTGTGAAGTATGCCTGTATTATATCTACTGAAGGCTAGAGTTAAGTTCATATTCAATTTGTACAAACTCTGATTTGAAAGACAGTTCTCCAGCAGGGAAACACCTTATTTAATTGCCGTGAAAGTTTTAGGGTTTTTTGTTTTTAAGTTTATTTATTTTTGAGAGAGAGAGAGAGAGAGAGACAGAGGGCGAGTGGGGGAGGGGCAGAGAGAGAGGGAGACCCAGAATCCGAAGCAGGCTCCAGGCTCTGAGCTGTCAGCACAGAGCCCAAAACGGGGCTCGGACCCATGAGATGTGAGATCATGACCTGAGCCCAAATCGGACACTCAACTGGCTGAGCCATCTACGCGTTCCTAAAGTTTTAGGTTTTGACTTACTCTCCTTCCTCTCATCTTTCTGTAATATTTCCCATCCGACCATGCAGTGCCTTTTTTACCCTGTTGCTCAAAACAACACTCGGGTGACATTCCTGAGTCCTCCCTTTCCCTTAGTCCCCAAATGAGGTGCGTTACTAAATTTTATCGGTGCTGATAGCACCTGCCAGCTTTCTGCCCCCTCATCTCTGCTTCTGCCTTCTTCTCCTAGATTCTATGGCCACCTCCTTCTAGCTTCTGCTTTTGCTCTAACCAATCCACCTTCCTATAGAAGCTGTAAGAATTCTTTTCAAACATCAACGATCCCCCTGCTTTGAACTGTCTTGGGTGTCTCATGTTTCTTGGAGCGATCTCCAAACTCTGCCGTGGGCACAAGGTGTTCACGTCTGGCCCTTTCTGATCTCTGCCCACACCGCAAGTCCCTCGTTTCTTGCTTCTTGCCCAGTAAGCTCTACCTGCTGTTCTGTGAGCATGCCAGAACCTTTCCCACATCTGGCTCTGTGCACCTGCCGTTCCCTCTGCTGGGGAAGCCCTTCCCTCCTCAGCTGTGTGAAAGGCTGGCTTCTTCTTAATCTTCAAGACCCCATCCAAATGCGGCCTTCTCAAGGAGACCTGCTCAAGGAAATCCTACTTACTGACCACCCCCCCATCACTCCATGCCCTAACTTGTCTTAACACCAATGACATCTGTAACAAACTCGATTGCTTTGTCACCACGAGGAGGCCCTGTCCGCTAGTCTTCTGCTGAAATTCCAGGATGAAGAACTGTGCCTGGCCCCAGGGAGTTACAGAAAAAAAAAATCTATTAGATAGATAGAGTAGGTTGCTCTGCATGTTGAAATTGAGGCGCAGAAAGAACCCACGAGCTCGTAGGAATCTGAACCTATTCTTGTCAATGACTCCTCTCTGATTCAGTGTGCAGTCTTTGGACCAGAAGGGTTGAAGTTGGCTTCTGCTCAAACAGGAAACAGAACAATCTTTGCAGTGTGTGTGTCCTTAGGCCCCCGAGGTTCGTGCCTGGTGCCTGGTCTGCATTGGGCAGGGAGAAGTTCTGGGGACACAGGCATGAAGGGTGGTCTTCCTTTAGGATAGTGGGATGGGTAAGGGGGTAAACACGGTGACCAGGCTGTCTGGGGGGGGAAATAACAGTACCTACCTCATAGGCTTGTTTGAAAGATTTAATGAGTTGATATTTGGAACCTCTTACTGCCTGGTGTGAAATAACTACTAAATAAATGCCAAAAACAGAGGAGTAAAAGTAAATAAAAATACGCCCTCCCTTCCAGAAGCCGATAGGTTTGCAATTGCTCATCCCTGCCCTGGTTTTAAACTTCATCAAAAATCTGGGGTGCCTGGGTGGCTCAGTTGGTTCTGCCCCTGACTCTTGATTTTCAGCCAGATCGTGATCTCACAGTTTGCGAGGCTGAGCCCCGCGATGGGATCTCTCTCTCTCTCCGTCTTTCTCTCTCCCTCCCCTGCTCACACACTCTCCATCTCTCAAAACAAATAAATAAACTTAAAAAAAAACAAAACCAAAGAGTTCTGTGTTTAAGTCTTGTTCACTTTTCTTAGTCTCTGGAATGTCTGTGGCCCCTGAGTCTTAAACTGGCTTGGCTTCCGATAGGATCTTTTAAGATTTTCCTCGGCACTTCTGGCCTCTTTGCTACATCTCATCGCTGCCTTAACTGCACACAGGTCTTCTTCTTCTTCTTCTTCTTCTTCTTCTTCTTCTTCTTTTAACACCCTTACAGTCATTTTTAAAGCTTGTTTAGCTCAACCTTTGCTTGGATTTATTTTTCCTTGTTACCGGAAACACCTCGCAGCTGAGATGGTACCATCTGGCTCCAACTTCCTTCTGAAAATTTTTGCGGTCCCTCAGCGAACTTAATTGTCATTTCAGTTTCTGAAAGCAGAAACAATATTTGAAAAGTCTCACTTTTTAATCAGTTGAGTTAACATGAAAGTCTGACCTCCAAACCAAACCTTTAAACACGCAACTTGGCAATTTATTACTTCTGCAGTTATTGCTATCAGACCAGCCCGAGGAACAAGTAACTCATCTGAAACACATTGTTCGCCTGCTGTTGCTATTAAGACAAGTGCGAACCTACATGACATCAAGCAACTAGTCATTTGGGCAGACAGCAAAACAGGGCGACCTGGAGTCACCATGGGCACTCCGCAGTGTGACCTCATTGCACCTTATCAAACTGGCTATAAAAATCAGTTTTTTAGTGAAGCACCTATCTTTTCTTGGAGATGAGAATGGTTATGTACATTAATTCTACCTCTGATCTCTCGGAAGTAACTCTACTCATCATTCAATTTGAAGAATCAAATACAGCCCAGACACTTCAGAAGATCAATTGGAAGAAAAACTTTGTACAAAAAAAAACCAATTTTTTGGTTTTTTGGTAACTTTGTGTGTGCATGAGTGCTGATTTCTGGTTAAACAGACAAAACTGTTCCCTTTTCAGAAACACACTTAAGCCATAATACAGATGTGGCCGTTCTAATTCTAAGTGGGACGTCAAAGTTTAACTTCAACATTGTAAAAGTTTCCGTGCCCGGAGGTCCAGGTGGGATCCGAAGGGTGCAAGCAGCTGACTGTTTTATCTCCATTATTTTTCTTTCCCTTTTTAAAAAAAAAAAATGTAAACGTTTGTTTATTTTTGAGAGAGACAGAGACAGAGTGCCAGCAGGGGAGGGGCAGGGAGAGAGGGAGACACAGAATCCAAAGCAGGCTCCAGTCTCTGAGCTGTCAGCACAGAGCCCGATGTGCGGCTCAAACTCATGAACCGTGAGATCATGACCTGAGCCGAAGTCAGACGCTTAACTGACTGAGCCACCCAGGCGCCCCTCTCCATTATTTTTCTGTGTGCATGAAAGTGTTAGACTTTTCTCAGAGTGAATGAGGAGCTACAGTTCTGTTATTTTAAGCAAAACATCTTCTTCTAACAGAAAATCCCTTTAAAAGAGAAACCGTGCTGGTAGGGATTTGGTGGAGGGCATAGAAACCACAAAAATTGGAGCACAGGGGTGCCTGGGTGGCTCAGTCGGTTGGGCGTCCGACTTCGGCTCAGGTCACGATCTCGCGGTCCGTGAGTTCGAGCCCCGCATCGGGCTCTGTGCTGACAGCTCGGAGCCTGGAACCTGTTTCGGATTCTGTGTCTCCCTCTCTCTCTGACCCTCCTCTGCTCATGCTCTGTCTCTCTCTGTCTCAAAAATAAATAAATGTTAAAAAAAATTTTTTTTAAAAATTGGAGCACAAAATGTATGGACTTTTCTCAATCCAAAGGTTTCCCTGAAATCCTCATTATTCTTTTAGGACACAACAAGCTTATCTCCCTGGTTTTGTAATTCACAACATATTAACAATAAAAATAGAAGTTTGGGGATACTAGAGGTGGGTACACTTGCAGCCACTTGGATGGCCCACCCATCTCGTGGCGGTAAGACAGGATTAAAAAAACAAAAAACAAAAACTAGCGACAACATTTTTGCAAAGTAACAATTAGAGAAAAGGAATTCTTTAGGGCCATTTAGTGTAGGGGTAAACTCTCTTCCTGAGGACACTTCTATTGCAGCTTAATGATAAATTTGCTATTCAGGATAATGAATCCTAGAGGCAATTGCAATTATTTCAAAATGTGTTAATAACGGATTTCACAGTTAGCAGGATTCCATTCCAAAATATTCAAAAAATGGGTACGTTTGAGAGTGTTAAGCTTTAATCACCAGAAAATTTCCTCATTAAAAATATGTTATTCTCCAGTAATTCTGTGTAAGCATGGCAAAGAATGATAATTAATAAAAAAAAATAATTAATAATCAAATTAACCTTGAGAGCTTACTCCCTTCCAGGCAAAGCCTGGAAGACTTTACATGATTGTCTCGTGCAATTCTTTTTTTTTTTTAACGTTCATTTATTTATTTTGAAAGTGAAAGAGAGTGGGGAAGGGTCAGAAAGAGGGGGAGAGAGAGAATCCTGAGCAGGCTCCGCGCTGTCGGCACAGAGCTCGATACGCGGCTCGATCCCACGAATCATGAGATCATGACCTGAGCCCAAACCCAGAGTCAGCTGCTTAATCGACTGAGCCACCGAGGAGCCCCGGACTCGTGCAATTCTTAATCTGTGAGGTACGACTGTTTTCTTCACGAAGACACTGGAGAACAGAGGCCGTAATAAGCATCTTGCCTTGTATTACACAGCAAAGGCGCAATTCAACACTGTGTCGATGCTCATGCTTCAAACTCTATATCATCTCTGAGGTCACAGAATGATCCGGTTCCAAGTTACATAGTCTGAAGGGCTCACATGGAGTGCTAAGGGGGAAGGACAGAACTGGCCTTTTTTTGGCCAATTACCATTATTGGTACTCTGTAATTTTTGGATTACAAGTCCAGAAAATAAGCATATTTAATGGAATTGTAGTGTCAACATACATTTTATGATATCGTATAATATCTAATCATAACTTGGGCATCCCAGCCAGCTGTCCTCCATGAATACATGATTTAATGAAACAACCCTTTAGGAACGTCAACTGAATCAAGTATTTTACTTAAAAAGGAAATGGGAACCCAAACAGTAGGAATCCTGTGGGTACACACTTTACCTCTTTAAAGAGTTAATTTCAAGAGACTCTTAAAAACTGAGAACCAACTGAGGGTTGATGGGAGGTGGGAGAGAGGGGAGGGTGGGTGATGGGTATTGAGGAGGGCACCTTTTGGGATGAGCACTGGGTGTTGTATGGAAACCAATTTGACAATAAATTTCATATATTGAAAAAAAAATAAAGAGTTAATTCCAAGAAACCACAGTTCAATACTTTTTGGAACCTGGTACAGAAAATGGAAAATGCACGTGTGAACACTAAGGTCTAAAAAGTTTAAGCAATATAAGCCCATGTGAGAGGTAAAAATGCTCTTGATAACTTATTCATGACAGAACAAAGAATGGAGACTCGTGTGATATGCAACGTTTTCTGGCCAAAAGCACATGTTGAGTAAAGGGAAGGAAGCACAGACCTTTTTCCTGTTCTTATTTTTGTCAAGTGCAAATTCTCTACCATGGCCTCCAAGTGCCCGTCTGACCTGGCCTTATTCACTCTCTGTCTTCCTCTCTTCCTCCTCCCGCCCTTGCTTCTATTCCTGAAACGCGCTGGACACTTATTTCCACCCCCCACCCCCCCCTGACCCCCGCCCAGGCCTGTGGCCCCTCCTCCCCTCTGTCTAGGACCCTGTCTAACATAGCAACCTCAGTCTCCAGTTTCAGGTGCTATTTCCCCAGGACAACCTGCCTTGGCGAAGCTGTGATCCTGTGGGACAGCGTCCTCCTGTCCTCACGCTTACCCACGTGACTCTCATCGCTTGTTGAAGTGCCTGCCTCTGCTCCTTCTCTTCTTAGGCTATGAGCTCTGTGTGCATAGGGATGGGAGCTGTCGAGACACAGGAGGGGCAACGAATGTCTTTTGTTTGGACTCATAAACACAAACATGGTTTAATTATAATCTCATGACAGATACCCTACAGAGGGTTACGCTGATGAAGCTGGCTCACCTGTGTTACCTTGTTTACCATCACGGCAACCCCACGCCCCCTGGGATGGCAGCGAGGTACCTGACGTTGCCAACCTGTCTTTGTCCCACTTGACCCGACCAGGTGGCTTCCCCACCCCACCCGTTTGTAAGTTCACTTATCGGAGAAGGTTTCTAGAGCAATTCGAAAGTAAGTTATAACATCACGTTCCATCCAACATTTGATCAACACCTTTTCATAAAGAGAATGACAATCTATGAGCTGTCTGGAGACCCCGGGAGCCGTGGCCCCGTATGGACAAGGCTGTCATTTGTCAGCAAAGGCAGTTTTTCTTCCTCCCCAGACACCAGAGCTCGAAAATGTGCTACTGTCCTTTGAATCCTTTTTACTGACAATCATCCTTTATCACCTGGTTTTCTGGAGGCTTGACAGACTTTTGTTGTTGTCGTTGAATTGTATTCCTAAGCTTGGAGCGTGGGTTTCCCCTGTTTATCATTCTGTCCTTGGCGTAAGTTTCTCTTCGAGGCCACGTTCGCTTTTCCACGAGTAAGGCTCAAGTATGCCTAAATCAAAAAACGCGGGCATTAGCGAAGCCTATTTATCTCTACTAATTTAAAAGGTGACTATCGAGTCTAACAGCTGGGCTCTGGGAATGGCATAGGAGGAACCGTTAAAGCAGGGGGCTCTTTACGGTTCAGCTCACTTCTTTTACCTCTCTTCCAGCGATGCAAAAGAACTAAGGCACCAGCTCCTCACCATGACATTCAAGATCTTTCACCTCTGGTCTCACACCCTTTGGAAATTTCATCTCTTTGCAGTCCTGTGCACACACAAATGCATGTGGGCCAGGCGGCCTCTCTGACTCGCAGCTTTGCTCATTTCTTCATTTGCTCACATCCTCCCACCCCCCAATCTGCCTGTCGAACTTGCATTGATTCTTAAAGCCGGTAAACAGCACCACGGCGTAGCACAGATCACAGACGCCAGGAGAATTTGTCCGAGTAGTGAATGTTCTTGTTGATGACCATCCGAGGAAGAAATCACTCCTAGGACAAAGGCATGAGAAGAGAGAGAGAGAGGGAACAACAGGTATCTCCCTCGGCATAGGGTTAAACTGGCTCTGACTCCAAGCTGTGAAGATACCCAGAGCCTGTCTGGAGAGATCTCCCCTTGGCAAACTGGAAGGAGGGCAGAAGCAAGGCAGGGAGCTTGCCAGAAAAGTCCTAACGTCAGATTGAGCTTTGGCAAATAGTTCAGAGGGCCTGGGTCCATGATAATATAGAATATCTGCAGTCAGGTAAATGGCAACTTTTTGTTTGTCAATTTCGAGAGTAACGAACTCTTTTTATTCAGGTCTAGAAGAGGAGAGCTGTGGAGATCGGAACTGGCCTTGGAGGTTTGGCTTGTTTTTTCAACCAGGAACCTGGCAACAATTCTGGGCACTCGAAAATTATTATAATTATTATTATAGCTTGAGAACAAACCCCACTTAGTTTCCTGAGAGCCTCTGTGTCTGGAATCCACCATGACACTGCTCTGTCCCCTGGCCTCATGTAGAACAATAGAATGCGTCTTTGCCTTAACAATGCTGTGCATCCTGTGTGCTTTTGAAGACAGCTGGGAAGGAGAGGCAAATGTGCAGAGGTAAGGAACCTTCTGGAAGAGAAGAATAAATATTTGGATAGCTTGTCTTTTTGAAGATCAATACTGATAGAGCATCTCTGAGGAATACACTATCTCAGATGCCACAGAGACCCCCCTCTCCCCCAGGAGAAAGTCTAAAATGGGTAACCAAAGCTCAAACACCAAAAACTGAACTGTGTGGGGAGAGAGCGCCTCTAGACACAGAATGTGGCTGAGGCTAAAGTCCTCTTCCCGAGCCACCGGGACCGTGCGTTGAGAATCGGGGTCTTGCATTAAGAACAGACTACAGAATTTTGCTACAGTTCATTCAGGCTTATGTGGCACTGAAAAGAGTTTCACACCAGGAGCACCTCCCCTCCATCCCTTTACACCTGGAGAAGTTCCTGCAGGAACTACAGAACACTGAGAGGCAGAGACCTGAGGGAAGAGCGTTCTCAGGTGGGGGGAACAGAACACACTAATGCCCAAGAGGGGGTGATCAGATCACAGAAGAATAGGGAAGTGGCAGGCGCAGGTATTTCCTTTTTTAAAAAAAATTTTTTTATTCCTTTTTCAGAGACAGAGACAGAGCGTGAGGCGGGGAGAGGCAGAGAGGGAGGGAGACAGAATCCGAAACAGGCTCCAGGCCCTGAGCTGTCAGCACAGAGTCTGACGCGGGGCCCGAACTCACGGACGGTGAGATCATGACCTGAGCTGAAGTCGGACGCCCAGCCGACTGAGCCACCGAGGCGTCCCCAGGTATTTCCAGTATGTTTACAAAGCCCGCAGAGGCTCACACATGGTCAGTACTCATATTTTGGTGCATTTTTAAACGCTTTATCATGAAAAAATTGCAGATGCATGCGCAGTCGTAAGATATGATACAAAAAGAACCCACGCACTCTTCACCCAGGTTTCTCCACGGATAACATCTTGCATAACTGCAGGGCAGTATCACAACCCATATATTGGCATGGGTACGATCCACCACAGATTTCCTTAGTTTTACAAGCACTTTTTGGGGTGTGTGTGTGTGTGTGTGTGTGCGCGCGTGCGTGCACGGATGTAGTTCAATGCAATCTTACTACCTGTGTAGATTAGTGTGAGCGCCACCTCCATCGAGATATGGAATAGTTGTATCACATGGATCCCTCCATCTACCCTTTTCTACCCCTATCACCTTTATCCCACCTACCTCCAACCCTGGCGACCACCAATCTGTTCGCCATCTCCTTCATTTTGTCATTTCAAGGACGTTCTATAAATGGAATTATCTAGTATGTAACTTCTGGGGATTGGCTACTTTCACTCACCATATTCCCCTTGTGATTCACCCACATCGTTGCCCATATCAATAGCTTGTTTCCTTTTTGTTGGCTGAGTAGTATTCCATTGAATGGATGTACCGCTGTTTGTTTAACCTTTCAGTCATTAAAGGCCATTTGTTTTTGACATTTGTGAATAAAACTCATACATGAATAGACATCCATGCACAACTATTTGTGTAACACAAGTTTTTATATCTCTGGTTCAATTGCTAGGTTATATGGTAAGTATATGTTTATAAGAAACTGCCAAACTCTTGTCCAAAGTGACTCTACCATTTTACATTTCGCATCAGCCATATGATGGTATTATTTTATTTTATTTTATTTTATTTTATTTTATTTTAATTTTATTTATTTTATTTTATCCGTTCTGGTAGATGTGTAGTGACATCTCAGCTTTTAATTTGCACTTCCCTAATGGCCAATTATGTTAAGCATCTTATCATATGCTTGTGTGTCATCAGTGTATCTTCTTTAGTAAAATGTCCGCCCATGTCCGGGGCTTAGTTTCTGTCTGGATTGTTTTTGTCTTGCTCTATTTTGTTTGTTCTTACTATTGAGTTTTGAGAGTTCTTTATATGGTCTCATACAAGTCCTTTGTTGGATATGTGGTTTGCAAATATTTTCTCCTACTCAGTAGCTTATCTTTTCATCCTCTTAGTAGGGTCTTCCATCAGGCAGAATTTTTTTTACTTTTAATGAAGTCCAATCCATCATTTTTTTCTTTTATAGATTGTGCTTTTGGTGTCAAGTCTATGAACTCTTTGTGTACTTCTATATCACAAACATTTTCTATTTTTTCTAAACATTTTATGTTTTTCTATTAAGTCTGTGATCGCTTTTTTAAAATATTATTTAAATTCTAGTTAACTAAGATAAAGTGCCATATTGGTTTCAGTAGAATTTGATTCAGTAGATTCACTTGATTCAGTAGAAGTGATTTATCACTTACATACAACACCCAGTGCCTATCATAACAAGTGCCTTCTTTAGGACCCATCACCCATCTAGCCCATCCCCCCACCCACCTCCCTCCATCAGCCCTCAGTTTATTCTCTATCGTTAAAGGTCTTTTATGGTTTGTTTCCCTCAACAAGGTATGGAACACACCTCAACATTATAAAGGTCATTTATGAAAGACACACAGCTAGTGTCATCCTCAATGGGGAAAAACTGAGAGCTTTTCCTCTATGCACCAAGACAGGGATGTCCACTCTCATCATTACTATTTAACATAGTGCGAGAAGTCTTAGCCTCAGCAATCAGACAAGAAAAAGAAATAAAAGGCATCCAACTGGCAAGGAAGAAGTCAAACTGTCACTATTTGCAGATGACATGATAGTCAACGTAAAAAACCTGAAAGACTTCACCAAAAAATTTCTAGACCTAGTACATGAACTCGGCCAAGGCACTTTTGTTGAAATTTGTTGCATTTCTATACACCAATAATGAAACAGAAGAAAAAGAAATCAATAAATTGATCCCATTTATAATTACACTGAAAACCGTAAGATACCTAAGAATAAACCTAACCAAAGAGGTAGAAGATCTGTACTCTGAAAACAAGAGCACACTTATGAAAGAAATTGAAGGGGACACAAAGAAATGGAAAAGCATTCCATGCGCATAGGTTGGAAGAAAAAACATTGTTAAAATGCCTATAATACCCAAAACAATCTACCCATTTAATGCATTCTTAAAATTTGTATGGGCCACAAAGGACCCTGTGATGCATTTTAAGTTAATTTTTGTATAGAGGGTGAGATTTAGGTTGATCTTTATTTTTTTGCCTATGGATATCATTTGTCTCTACCACATCTGTTGAAAAAGCTAACCTTCCTTCATTAAATTGCAATACACTTTAAAACATTTTGCACTACGTTGATCTAGTTTACATGCTGTAACACATAGAAATGTCACATGGAAATCTGCTGTTTCTTGTACTCTCTTTCCTTTATTTACCAATCCTTTGTCTTTTTGCAAAATGTTACATCGAATTGCTGTTCCAGCATAATATATTGAAGCAAACTTGTGGAAAGAATGGCCATATTGTGTTGGTGTTATTAGAAGTTCTACCACTGAGTAGTTTTTGTTTTGTTTTTTTTTTTCTTGTCTTCAGGGTAAGGTCCCTAAAGGGCAATTCTACATGTTTCAGGCTGGAAGACTGTGTGTTCAGAATACCTGAGACTGAGTTAGTTGCTTTGAACACCCAACAAGACAAAATGCATGGATACCTGTCTACCTACACACTTAGCCACCAGACAATGAGCTGGAGGCTGGAGCTGGAATAACTATACAGCTATTTCAGAAAGAATACAGTTATTTGCGGGGCACCTGGGTGGCTCAGGCATCCAACTCTTGATTTCAGCTCAGGTCATGATCTTTGACTCTTGATTTCAGCTCAGGTCATTCATAATCTCATGGTTCACGAGATCAAGTGCCACATCGAGCTCTGTGCTGACTGTGCAGAGCCTGCTTGGGATTCTCTCCCTCTTTCTCTCTCTCTTTTTGCCCCTCCCCATCTTGCGCTCATGCTCTCTCTCTCTCTCTCTCTCAAAATGAATAAACATTTATAAACAAAGGATAAAGTCATTTGTAACAGGACAACCTTAGAAATACTGTACCTTTTGGGGCGCCTGGCTGGCTCAGTCAGTTGAGCATCCAACTTCGGCTCAGGTCATGATCTCACAGTTCGTGAGCTCAAGCCCCACATCAGGCTCTGTGCTGAAAGCTTAGAGCCTGGAGCCTGCTTCAGATTCTGTGTCTCCCTCTCTGTCTCTACCCCTCCCCTGCTCGCAGTCTGTCTCTTTCTCAAAAATAAATTTAAAAAAATTTAAAAATTAAAAAAAAAAAGAAATACTGTACCTTTTGGTTGTTCTTTAAAATACAAAACACAAGGACACACAGTTGTTCCCTGACAGTAACACATAGGAATTAGGTAGCCAGCCAGTAGTGATTGCAAATGAGGACAAAAGAATCATGTTAGCACTGCAAAATCAGAAGGTATCATATTGGAATGGCAGTATTGATATTGACATATTAAAAGTGTGATGTGGTCACTGTCATTTCTAGACTCCCAATTAAGAGACAGCCAGGATCAGAGGCTGAGGTCCCCTGCGCTTCTTGCTGAAATTCTCCTGGGAAGGATCACTGAGGAAGAAGTTTGGAGGTCAAACAAAAGATACTAGGGAATAGCATAATAGGCTCCAAAAGGATGTATCTGGTGCCGGAAGAAGAATCGGTAAAGAAAGGGCATGTGGGGGGCACCTGGGTGGCTCAGTCGGTTAAGCGTCCGACTTCAGCTCAGGTCAAGATCTCACGGTCCGTGAGTTCGAGCCCCGCATCGGGCTCTGGGCTGATGGCTCAGAGCCTGGAGCCTGCTTCCGATTCTGTGTCTCCCTCTCTCTCTGCCCCTCCCCCGTTCATGCTCTGTCTCTCTCTCTGTCTCAAAAATAAATAAACGTTAAAAAAAAATTAAAAAAAAAAAGAAAGGGCATGTGGTAGATTTCCACTGGAATCATTACGAATCGTGCTATGTCGTCTGTCTCACCACCTTCAAGGCCATGGACCCCTGATTCAATTCCACCATACTCTCTCCTCTTATTTTCCTCAGCACATCTTCTGCTCTTCGTCCTCCAGATCGTTGGAGCACATGGAGGACTAACTCATTCTCTGAGAAGTGCTTTTCACTAATGCACATTACCAGAGATGCTCGATCTTCTTCATAATCTGGGAAATGGGAATTTAAATGAAGACTAGAATGCCTCAGAACGCGGAGTAATCTTGGTCGAGGAAGGATGTGGCAGATTTGTTTCTCAACGATGCCTGTTTGTTCTTTTTCATAGTGCAAGGTAAATTATAAGTTTCTGGTCACAGTAGAGATATAAATGAGAACTCAGTGCTTTTAATACATAAAAATAGCACGGTGCAATGGAGTTGGATTTACTAGAATCCACGGCATGGGGATCAAGGATGCAGGTGGCCGGGCCATGTCACTTGGATTTGGAAGTGTCGCCTCTGGCTTTGGGGATGGAATGCCCACCACTCCCTGGTGACACAAGCACAGACATTCAGAGGTGGGAGGCATTGACGAAACCCTCTGAGCTAACCTCCAAATGACTGGCAAATTCTTGACATTATCTTTGGGAAAGAAAAAGCCAAGATTTGCTTGAAAAAAAATCTTGGGAGAGATTTACTCCGTCCTCCCCAGTTCATTTATACTTTCATTCTGTTTTTTTTCCCCCTTTTATCGAAGTAAAACTCGCTGCCTTGTAACTTCTTGACAGAATTTCTATGCTCCAGAGTACACAGAAAAAGCTGAAACCTACGTGCATGTGACAGGCTTTGAAAAATGTGAAGGCAGTTCTCCTATCTCCCTCCCTGAGCTTTTCCTCTTCTAGATGAAATAGCTTCTTCTCTTTCGTGCATGTGAACTGTGCAAGGCGCATGCTTGACGTGTTGCCCAAGTAGTCTTCTGAATCCTGTCAGGAGCGCTGCCTGGAGAGATCCTTATTGCTTTCAGATGAGGACACAGAGGTTTGGAGAAGCCATGGTCTCAGGTCCCCAAGCTGCATTTAAGCTGAGACTAGGACCCCAAACTACTCACTGCGGGGCTGATGTGTCTCCCTCGTGCAGCGTGGCCCCGATGACTAAGGACCCTGAGTTCCTTTCAACTTGCCCTCCCATCTGAGATTGTATATTATCCTTGTTCTCAACTGACATCTCCACCGGTGGATACCTCTTGTTCACTATGACCTTCCTCTGGCTTCCACGGCAACGATGGCTCCCCACATTTCAGCCAGGGGTTTACGTAGGATTTGCGTGTGTGACTCCATGACCTTTGCCACATTAGATATAGACAGGGGTAGGACCCTTACCCAAGCCAAATAAAGTCCTACCTGGGCTTGTTTTTTTTTTTTTGTCCCCTTCTTAACTGGAACTCTGAAAGAGAGTCGTCCTTCTCTGTTGGGAGAGATGGTAAAACAACATAAAGAGCGGAAATATTGGCAGCGATTTTATGGACAAAGCTTCTCTATAGAGGTGAGAAGTAGAGTGGCCTGGCAGAGGAGCAGAGTTGAGTGTGTGTGTGTGTGTGTGAGAGAGAGAAAGAGAGAGAGAGAGGGAGGGGGGGGGGGGAGGGAGAGACAGCAAAAGTAAGAACAGTGGGGCGTCCTGTGTCTCTTCACATTTGCTCCTAAAACGAAGCCGTGTCCTACCGCTGGTATATTCAATGTTTGATTTTCCCGAGCCAATCTCCTTCATATGGCTGTAGTAGTAGTTGTTGTTGTTTTTCACTGATAAAACCGAGTCCTATCTAAGACCAAAGTGGGATATTTATGTGGCAGACCCTAACACGTGGAGTTGGCTAAGTTCAGGCGGGGTGTGACGCAGTCAGAATCCTTCTGTTTCGTGCTGGGAAGTTAGCTTTGTCTTCACTACGCCACAGCTAAGCAGTTGGTTCAACTAGTGCCTGTAGTCTCTTGGGACTCAGACCATATGCCCACAAAGTCTGTGTCTTTAGGCAACGTGGCATAAAAACGTGGAGATATTGAGCATGCCAGCTACTCCTGGCCTTTCATGAGGTGCTGCAACATAGCTGCACTGAAACTGACTCACTTGAAAGAAAACAGAGAGGAGCCAGACTGGTGTAAGCCATCAGAAAGCATAATTTTCAAGATTTAAAAACACATACTTTTTTTCAATGTTTATTTTTGAGAGAGAGAGAGAGAGAGCATGAGCTGGGGATGGGCAGAGAGAGAGAGAGAGGGAGACACAGAATCCAAAGCAGGCTCCAGGCTCTGAGCTGTCAGCACAGAGCCCGACGCGGGTCTCGAACCCACGAACCGTGAGCTCATGACCTAAGCTGAAGTCGGAACCTCAATCGACTGAGCCACCCAGGTGCCCCAATAACACATACTTTTAATTCAAATATACTGTGATCATGTATCAAAGTTTTCTGCTTTCAGAGAAAGACATAAGAAAATGATGCGTAGATAGTTAGGTAAGGGAAAACGAATTCTGGACATAATATTGGTAAGGTAGGTAAGCAATGGTGGATATCTGCACAGCAATTATGCTACAACCTTTAGGGTCATTTTTCACTGAACAGAAAACATTTCATCACTATGAAACAGAAACTACTTTCATTACTATTGAGTGATCATTTGCATTGCACAGGACAAAAATCACTTACAGTTTCTCAGGTTTCTACAAATAAACACAAGTTTTTAAAAGGTTGTGAAATATCTGGACCCTAAGCAACAACAAAGGGCCTGATGATCCTCCTATGAGCTTCGTAGATGGTGCCCTAACTTGATAACGAAGATCACTTTATCTCTTTTATTTGTTTATTTGCAAGTACCAGACTTTCTTTTGGTTATCAAAACATAGTATTTGTACAAAGTAAAGGACTTTCTGTGTGTAGTTCATGATTTTTGTAGGAGATCAGCAAATTTTGGTTTAACCGTAATTCTAGAGCACCGATATGCAACCCTAGAATTTTTCATTTTGAGCAGGGATATTCCAGAAGAACCACAAGAATTACAGAAAATAAGATTCACACTGTCTCATATAAGTGCCTAGTCTCATTAACCCCTTGCCTTACAGGGACTCCTGAGGACGCTTACCAGCCTGGATCAGCTCTCTTCGGGTAGTCTGGAGGGTTTTTGTTTTTGTTTGTTTTGGTTTGCTTTTTTTCAATTGTATCCCAAAGCAGAGTCTCTAAGTCTGGGACTAAGAAACTAAAATTAAAATGTAATTTTAAAGGGCACAGCTAAGCTAGCTATATATATGTGTGTATGTGTATATATATATATATATATATACACATACATCAAACTGCTTTTGATTAAACCTTAGTCATCTCTGTATCAATTTGAAAATGATAATGTTTCCAAGCTTGCCAATAAGCAACAGTATACATATATATACATATACACGTATATATACGTATATATACATATACACGTATATATACATATACACGTATATATATACATATATATATATGTGTATATATATATACACACAGATACATACACATATATATGTATATATATGTGGGTGTGTATATGTACATTATATATATGGCCTATATGTGTGTATACACACATATATATGCATACACACACACATATATAGTTGATTATTGGCAATCTTAGAAACATTATCATTTTCAAATTGATACACAGATGCCCAAGGTTTCATCAAAAGCAGTTTGATTGATTAATTCTGACAGTAGTCAAATTTTACTGCATATCAGGGATCATGTTAAAAGGCCACTTGCTAAACCCCACACCTAAACGTTTAGTTGGGCTGAGTTAAGGCCCAATAATCTATAATTTTTACCCTTCATGGATTCAGATGCTGGTGATCTGGGGGGTACCAAATGACACCAGTCTTTAAATCTATCCTAGACACATGTACTTACTCCAACTGTAAATACAATGCTGAGAGAGCACACTCCTTGCTGGAAGACTCTTTCCATTTTTCTTTTGGGAGAGGGAGAGCGAGACGGGGAGGGGCAGAGGGAGAAAGGGAGACAGCTCAGCTCTGACAGCAGCAAGCCCGATGCGGGGCTGGAACTCGCGAACCGTGAGACCATGATCTGAGCCAAAGTCAGACGTTTAACCACCTGAGCCACCCAGGCGCCCCTCCATTCTCCTTTTTGTGTCTGCCTACGCATGACATTGAATGAGGACAACATCACGCTGGCCAGAGGAGGGGGGTAGCCAGCTTGGTTGAGGAGAGAATTCATTTCACTGTTAAGAAAGTGAATCAAGTGATGCATACCCAAAGCCTTTTTATGAACGTATCTCTTCTCTTTACATGACTAATTGGAAGGAAATGATGTACAGTTTAATGGTAAACATCATTTCCTGTTTCTACTTTTCTCTTTTGCCAAATGAGAGTTTTACCAAAGTTATGTCTGTTTTTCCATCACCATTGTATATCAAATGCTCTGGGTGCATGACTTTAAAATTTAGATCATACATTTCAGATGCATATATGAATCAGGGGCTATATGTAGATTGACTAAGATTAAACTACAAGGAATAGAAATACCTCTGAGAGGAAAGAGTGGTCTAGGACATAGCCTCTGGAGGAACTAGCTATTTTGCATTTAGATCATTCCTATTTGGAAGGGCATGAGATAAACACATTTATGGTAGTACATGATATTAAGAAAAATTATCCAATATTTGGAAAAAAGGGAAAATACTCCTGCATATCATGCTGAAGTCAGGCCAGGACATTGTTAAAAAAGACCATATAGGGGCGCCTGGGTGGCGCAGTCGGTTAAGCGTCCGACTTCAGCCAGGTCACGATCTCGCGGTCCGTGAGTTCGAGCCCCACGTCGGGCTCTGGGCTGATGGCTCGGAGCCTGGAGCCCGTTTCCGATTCTGTGTCTCCCTCTCTCTCTGCCCCTCCCCCGTTCATGCTCTGTCTCTCTCTGTCTCAAAAATAAATAAAAAACGTTGAAAAAAAAATTAAAAAAAAAAAAAAAGACCATATATATGAGAGGAAGGATACTTGTCTAGCAGGAACCCAAGTACTGGATCGTGGTAAAAAATTTTAATTTAATTTAATTCACTGATTAATTAAGTGATTGATTTACGGTCTCATCTTCTCCAGGTACACTATCCCTTTCCTTCCGGACACTGCATGTACCCTAATTCTAGTGATGTGGTTCTTGGTGTAGACATCGTTGGCCACAGTAAACTGAGCCAGGGAAACGCAGTCAATTAAAGCTGCACAAATAAGTCAGGGAAATAGAGCCTTTCTGCAGGAATTTTTAAAATAAAGTTTAAAAAGGAATCAGGCCATCTCTGTAGAGCTGGAAGTTGTCAAAGGGTAATCACAGGCTGTGTTAGTATTCCAGTATTCATTTGTGACAGCAAAAAAATACTAGAGAGGAAGACCATATTCCAGTACGTACTCTTTGGAATCCAGACTATGTTTTGTTGAGGAAATGACTGTTAAAATGCAGTTAATTATTTAATTCTAAAGGGAGTTAAAAGAGGGAATGTGCCATGAAAACAATGTCAGGTATGGGTCAGAGAAACTGGGTGTGCATCGTGCATCATGACCTACTATTTATTTATTTATTTTTTCAACGTTTTTTATTTATTTTTGGGACAGAGAGAGACAGAGCATGAACGGGGGAGGGGCAGAGAGAGAGGGAGACACAGAATCGGAAACAGGCTCCAGGCTCCGAGCCATCAGCCCAGAGCCTGACGCGGGGCTCGAACTCACGGACCGCGAGATCGTGACCTGGCTGAAGTCGGACGCTTAACCGACTGCGCCACCCAGGCGCCCCCATGACCTACTATTTAAGGGAACAGGACAAAGCCCTTTAGAGCCTTGTGGCTCAGTGTCCTCATCTATGTGGTAAGAAAAATCGCGTTACTTAGGGCTTATTCCGAGGTTCAAATAGTGGGAGGGCTTTGCGAATTGAAAAGCATGTTATAAATATGATGAATGAGAACAGGAAATAGAGCGAGGGAAGATGTTCTTTGGCAAGTTCTGTCTCATTTACTTAGAGCATATAATGTGACAAGCCCCAAACCATACATTTTATGTATAATTATTTATTTCACTTACAGTCACTCTCGTCCTGGACCCTAGACCTCATTGTTCAAAATCTAAAGACAAATATCGGTGTCTGCTTTAATTAGCCCTAAAGATTTTCTAACCATGCATCATGGGGAGGCGATGGAGCCAATGTATCCTAAACAGGGAATGGAGGGCCAGCCCTGGATGTACCTCTGGACTCCTCAGAGGCTCAGTTTGTTCACCTGTGAAATGGGAAGACAACAGTTCAATGTTTCCCAAAGTGATTTCCAGCAAACTGTAGTTCTTTAGAATATTTTTGAGTATTTTTATTTATTTTTTCCACTAAACGTGGTAAGTTGTCAGATTTGGGCAGCACTGATTTTAAACAACTTAAGTAGGACTTCTCAGAGCCTTTGGGAGACTGGACACCGTGAATCTGTAAGAAGCAAGATATAGTATAGATTTACTTATTCATCTGATCTACGTTATTGAGCAGAGAGCTTACCCCAGGCAGTATTCAGGGCGCTGGGGTTATGGCAGTAAATATGGGATGTGAGTCCCTCTGTCAAATGTTTTCATTCTAGTGAGGAAACACAAATAGATAATTTAGGGGGCGGGGGGGAAGAATCTGAAACCTAGAGAATTTGAGTAATCTGAGCAAAATCACACCTTTAAATTTGCATCTCGTATTGATACCAAAAGCTTGACTCATAAAAAATGTTGCTAAATTTTGGACTCATGAAAATAAAAAAAAAATATTCTGCTCTATGAAAAACCCAGCAAAAAGGCTGAAAAGATAAACTATAGACTGGGAGAAAATATTTTCAAATCACATTGCAACAGAGGCCTTACAGTAAGATATAATGAAAGAACCTTCAACACTCAAGTATACACAAAACAAAGAATCCAATTAGAAAATGCACAAAAGACATGCACAGAGAATTCATGGGAGGGGATATGCAGATGGCAGATAAGCCCAGCAAAGCTGGTGAACGTCCTTAGCCATTAGGGAAATGCAAATTCAAACCACAGTGAGATGATACAGCACACCTGTCAGAAAGACTAAAATTAAAAACAATAATAACACCAAATGCTGGTGAAAATGTGGACAAACTGCACCCCTCATGCATTGCTGGTAGGAGTGGAAAATGGTATAGCCGTTCTGGAAAAGGGGTTTGTCAGTTTCTTAAAGAAAGGAAACACGTGTTCACCATATGACTAAGCGATTGCACTTTGGGCATTTACCCCAGAGAAGTGAAAATTTATGCCACATCAAAACCTGTGTGTGAATATTCATAACAGCTTTCTTCATAATAGCCCAAACCTGGAAGCCACTCAAATGTTCTTCAGCAGTGAATGATTAAACAAACTGGCACATCCAGACCACGGAAGGATAAAAATGAACACATTATTGATACAAGCAACGGCATGAGTGAATCGCAAGGGAATTACAGAGTGAAAACAGCCAGTCCCAAAAGGTTACTTATTGCATAATTCTGTTTGTGTAACATTTTTGAAATGAAAAACTTTGAGATAAGAAGAAGATACTAATGGTTGTGGTTGTCAGGGTTTCGAGAGCTGGGAGGGAGAATGAGGTGATTCCCTACAAAAGGCAGCATAAAAGGTACTCTTGATAGAACTATTCTGTCTCTTGATTGTGGTCTTTTGTATCCATACACGAGCTAATATTGCATCAAATTAGTACACACACACACACACACACACACACACACACGGGTGTATACAAAGCTGGTGAAATCTGAATATGGTCAGTTGGTTTTATTGGTATCAATTTGTTGTATCCATTACTTGGCAATGATAGTTTACCATGATGCGTAACCCCCCGCCATTGGGGAAAACTGGGTGCAGGGGTACGTGGGTGCTCCCTTTACTAATTTTGCATGACTGCATGCCAACATTCAATTTTCTCAAAATAAAAGAAACTTCAAAATGGGTATACACTGTGGAGTAAACACCGGGTCCACATCCGGGACCTCTGTCCATTGGGTGAGTGACAGGGCGCATTTTAACTAACCATTCATGACTACAGGTTCCTTATCAGGAAAATGGGAATAACCCCAGTATTTAGCTCATAGAGGTGTTGATGAGGTGGTGCAATATATGTAAAGTGCTGAGTATAGTGCCCAGCACAGAGTCAGCAGTCAATAAATGTTACCTATTGTGTGTAACTCTTTTTTTAAATATTTAATCCTTTTTTGAGAGAGAGAGGGAGAGAGAGAGAGAGAGTCTGGGAGAGGCAGAGAGAGGGGACAGAGGATCCAAAGTGGGCTCGGAGCTGACAGCAGTGAGCCTGATGTGGGGCTCAAACTCATGTGAGATTATGACCTGAACCCAAGTCTGACACAAAACTGACCGAGCCACCCAGGTGCCCCTTGTGTGTGACTATTATTAATAATAAAAGAGAATGCTGAGATGTAAACAGATCTAATAAAAATTTTTTGTTATTTTATTAAAAGTTAAAATGATGGACAGGCTGATCAGTCTTTGCCTGTAATTTTTTCCTTTTTAAAATTTTTTTTTAAAATGTTTATTTATTTTTGAGAGAGAGAGACAGAGACAGAGCATGAGCAGGGGAGGGGCAGAGAGAGAGGGAGACACAGAATCCGAAGCAGACTCCAGGTTCCGAGCTGTCAGCACAGAGACCGATGCGGGGCTCGAACCCACGAACTGTGAGATCATGACCTGAGCCCAAGTAGGTCACCTAATCGACTGAGCCACCCAGGGGACCCTCTTCTAATTTTCTCTAAGGAGCTCTTAAATACTATCAATATTGTATGCCCCCCGCCCAGAGATTCTTTTTTTTTTTTTAATTTTTTTTTAACATTTATTCTTTTTTGAGAGACTGAGAGAGACAGAGCATGAGCAGGGGTGGGAAAGAGAGAGAGGAGGACACAGAATCCGAAGCAGGCTCCAGGCTCCGAGCTGTCAGCACAGAGCCTGAGGTGGGGCTTGAAGCCACGAACTATGAGATCATGACCTGAGCTGAAGTCGGTCACGTAACTGACCGACCCCCCTCTCCAGGCAACCCCAGAGATTCTAATTTAATTGGCCTGGCATGGGACCCCAGCAACTGGCTTTATTTTTTAACGCGTCCCGGGTGATCTAATGTTCAACCTTGGGTAAGCACCACTACTGTGCGAGTGGTTGGTTACCTTTTGATTCTGTTTGAAAGTTTCAAGTTGAATTAGTCCAGATCTTGATGACATTGCCAGTTTTGCTTTCCCTGCTGTGGCCAGGGGCATCATTTCTCAGAATGCTCACCTCAATGGCTGCAAACCCCCTGGATGCATGTAGCTTTGATGCGTGTGGGGCCATTTCTAATGCATTGCTTTACTCCACAGTCAGGTGGAGGTGACATTTTCCCAGGAGAGGGTGGGCTTGTCTCAAGGAAGCGGCCACCAGAGCATTGATAAGGGACACTCAGCTCTGCTAAGGCTGGGCAGACAGGGATTGAGAACACTGAGAGGAGAATTTCTTCCTCTAGTCACTTGTGAATGACAACTGTGGGCCTCTCTTAGCAAATGATGCTTTTTAATGCATACCATTCAAAGGCGGACAAAAGACATGGGAAATAGTCTAATCAATACAACTTGGCAGTTTTCAGTAGAGAGATTTAAAGAGGAGAAAACCCCTGTTCTTCAGTTTTTCAAGACTTTATGTGGTTTAACAAAACAGAGGATAATACTATGAATGCAAAGGTGTTTTTTTTTGTTTGTTTGCTTTCTTTTTGTAAGAAATTGCATGAAATTAATATAAGGACAAGCCAACTTCTTTAGTTATTTCAAATAGAATATATTCCTCATTACCTGTTAGCACGCCCTCAACCTGAACACATATACTGAGGGGGCCGCCACAAGCCCTTCCCGGGCACCCTCACTCTTACATGCAAGCTCTCCTCTGAAGATCTGGAGTGTTCTTCCTCACCCCTTGAACCTGGCCTGGTCCTCAGATTGGCTCCAGGCCTGGAGCTGAACTTGAGAAGATTCTGACTTGGCTGTCTTACAATGAGGTTGTTCCTTGTTAGAGAGAGGCCAGCTGGAAGAGACCTAAAGACGGGGTAACACCTAGAAGGAATGGCCACACCCCAGAGAACCCGGTCCCCCTGATGTTGAGTGCCAGGGCCCAGGTGGGAGCTGGAGGCCCGTTTGGAGACCTGATGGCCCAGCACAGCCCAGCCCAGCCAAATGCCAGCTCCCGAGGGGAGCGGGGCAGTCCAGGCCAACCACAGAAGCACGAGAAATGGGGAGTCGTTCTGGTTTTATGTCACTGAGTTTTGAAGTGGTTTTGTTACGCAGCAACAGCCAGGTGAAATGCGTGTCATCTTCCTGATTTTAGAATTGCGGATACAATTTGGCTGGGACTCGTGATCACACGTATTTTAGTCTGTGCTCATTTGTGCTCCGTCTGTTGATTTTTCTCTTAAGAAACATAGTTCTTGGGGTGCTCGGGTGGCTCAGTCCATGAAGTGCCTGATTCTTGACTTCGGCTTAGGTCGTAGTCTCATGATTCATGGGTTCAAGTTCACTGGGCTTCATGCTCGCAGTGCAGAGCCTGCTTGGGATATTCTCTCTCTCTCTCTCTCTCTCTCAAAATAAATAAAGTTTAAAAAACAAAAGGAAACATAGTTCTTGATGATTATCAACTGAAACCCATTAGAAACAGACCCCTCCCCACGACTACCACCAATGACAAGTGTAGTCTATTGTGACTTGCTTTGAGCGTCTGAGAAGGGGAATCAGTCATTGTGTTGTAGAATCATGGAGACGCAGCTCAGCGATGTGACTTGGGCAGAGGTGAGGGTCTAAATTTTGGTTTAAACTCTGGTTGGCTGTGCTCGAGATACTTAGCTCTCCGTCTCCATTCCTGGGCTACTCCAGACCGGTTCCTAAACCCAGGTTACGCATCGAATTCCTTCAATACATGTTTTGCTAAATTGCATTAACGTATATTCATCAGGAGATCAATCTGAAAAATGCTGAGCTCCATTAATTACGCTGAAGACCTGGGGTACAAGGTGTTTTCGGAGAGAAGCAGTGGGAAGGAAGGGACTCAACCATTTCGTAATACAGATTAGATGCCACCTAATACAAAGGTGAGAGAAAGCAAACTTGTTTTGCGCTCCGAAACGGTTGAGATGTTAGCAGTGAAGTTAATACTCAGGTTTCTGATGAAGGGTCTCAAACTGAGCCCCGTGGATTATTCTAGGCCATTAATAACCACAGACTGCTTGGAATAACCATGGCAACAAGCCGTAGCTAAGTACAGTACAATCACCCTGATTACCATAGAATTAGCACAAAACAAATGTTTATTCTTTTCCTAAATAGATGTATTATTATGATGATAACAGCCTTCTATTTAGCCCACCGGTTTCTCCTCAACCGCTCCTGCTCCAAACAATGGGAAGACACATCTCTGCCTGACATTTGTTTCTGCTTTCTCTTCCCCGAGAACCAAGGAGAGTGCAGGGGGAAATGGGTGGCGGCTGACCTTTCCTTTCGCTTCCCCTCTGGCCTCAATCTGATCCACCAGAAAACAGAACACACACATTGATTCATTGATCACTCTCTGGGCGCCAGGAGGGGGACGCTAACCTTTCAAAATGCGCTTTGAAGCCTCAGATTGAAATGGCCAACCCCGGATTGCTTATTAACTGAAATCACGTCCTTTTGATTTCTTTGGGATCCACAGAGCAGAGCTCCCCGTGCCTTTGGGTCCTGCCACCCGCGGTCTGCGGGGAGGGAGACTCACAAGAACCCAGGACGCGGTACCTGCCTCTCTGCCCTCGCCCGTGGTGTGCACCTGCCAAAGACACGGCCGGCCAGCCCGGGGGGCGGTGGGGGGGGGGCGTCGCGGGGGCCAGGCAGGGCAGACGGAGGTCTAGCCGCAGCATCCCCGTTTGCTAGCCTTGTGAGCCCCGCGACAGCCAGCGCTCGGCTGTCCCCCAAACCCTTTTCCACAGCTCCACAGCGATTGAAGCAATTAGCTGCCGTGTGGCTGATGTACCCCGCGGAGGACTGATGGCTCGTCTGACACATCTGGGCACCGAAAGTAATTGAAACAGCTGCTTCCGCCCATATGGCAGCGAAAGCTGGTCGTGCGGAGTCTGCTGCCTGGGCTGTACCAACCTCGGGCAAATTAGCCGTCATTAATGCCCAGATCTGACCAGCATACTCACAGCCACTAATCAAGACAGCTGGGGGGGGGGGGGGGAGGGGGAGGGGCGCTGAGGAGGAGAGATTCCCTGGAAGATTTCTAAAAAGAAACAAAAATCGGACACACAAAACCAAATTATAGGCTTCCTCTCCATGAGCCCTTTGACGACCCCCCACTCCGCCCCGCCACCTCCGCCCCCCCCCCGCCCCCCTCCCCCCCACCCGACGAGGACACTCTGTCTGTTGGTGCTCTTTGTCAGGAGAGTGCTAAAATAGCAACGTGACTTTCTGGAAGTGTCGCGCTGCGCTATGCAAGCCTCGCATCCTGCAGTTATAAGGAGCTGGATGCCTGGAGGGCAGGCGTGGGGGTGTCGTGCAGTCTGGGTGCTCGGGCTCCCGGGCAGAGAGAACCATGGTGGCCACGGCCCAGCCCCAAGAAGGTGAGCTGCCCGGACCCCGAAGGGAGGGCGCGGCCAGCCTGTCCTCTCCTCTGGAAGGTGCGAGGGCTTCCTTCAGGGCTTCCGAGGGATGGGCCTGCCTGGGCTGGGAATCTTTAGGCTAGGAGTTAGTTGTTGCAGAGGAGCCTCGGTGATGGGGTGAGAGGTAAGTTGTCACCTGACAGGTCAGGGGGAGCTCGTCACCGTCACCGGGGTGGAGGTTTGTGACAGCAGCAGGCTGCAGCTTGAAAGCAGTGTGTTGACTCAACCTCCACGTTGGGGGAGCGGGGCAGGCAGCTGTCCCATCGACACCCTCCAGCTGATGGCATTATTCAGATGGCTTGTCATTATGCCTGACAACACCCCCGTGTGTTAAATAGGTGGTGTGCAGTGTATCTGGGGACAGAGGGGGGGGGGTGGCCGGCCGAGAGGACGTGTCATCGGAGAGGTGTGAGGGCAATCTGGGCGGAGGCACGGGCTGTGTCGCTGACCCATGAGGCCAGAGCCACAGTTCCCACACGGGGATTTCAGCTCTTTGAGGAATGGAAATTTCTCCGAGTGGTGTTGGAATAAGAAGATCGAGCTGCCATTAGATTCATCCCGACGTCCCCCCCACCCCCGTTCCTGCTTTCATCTCCATTTCCAGAGGGAAACACCTTCCCTGTGACAGGCGCTCTTGTCTTTACCACACAGGTCACCCATCCGCCTTCCTGGTGTCAGAATTGACGCCACCTGCTTCATCGCAGAAATTTACACTTTCTCCCCATCGTTCACCCCTGCTAAGCTGTTGCGGGTGACAGTTAGCACAAAACAAATAATAAATGACCCCCCCCCCCACACACACACATACACATACACACACACACACACACACACACACACACACAGAGCAAGTGAGACGGTTACTCCTTCCGTTGCGGAAATGACCCCAACAGGTTGACAGAATTTTTTTTTTTTTGCCAATCTGGACGTCATTGGGAGGACCACTGTTTTCTGGGACTTTTCTGCCGGGACCAAAGGAGAGAGTAAAATCACCTCTTGCAAACGGCGGTTTGTCAGAACAGTGACTGCGAAAATCGTGGGGAGCGTAACAATAGAAAAGCGTTTTCTGATACACGTGCCATCTTTCCCACTGTGGTTACTATTATGTGGGGCTAGTAATGTCTTCATGCAGAGATCAGTTTTGCAGACAACAGTCTTCTGTGGCCCTTCCTCCTCCCTCAGATGTTCCTTTACGTGGATTCGCAAGCCCGCTGGCGTGTCCCTTCTGTTTGTGGGTATTCTCTGCGTTTGCCCTCCCTTCAGATTTATTCCGTTTTGACGGAACTGCTTTACTGGCCCGTTGACTACTTGCTGCTGTTTAACCACGATGTTTATTGAAAAATGACAGTCGCGGATGCTTACTGACTTCTTTGGCCGACAAACATCTATCCAGGTCCTACTGCGTGCCAGGCACAGTAGTGCAGCATGGGACGGATCGTCGTGAACTAATTGTGGCCTTGAAGGAGCCTGCAGGCTAGTGAGGGAGATCAACCCTGAACAAACAGGTGAAATCTACACAGTGTGCCCCGTGGTGGTGAATGTTAGGGAGAAAAAGAATAAAGCAAGGAGGAAGAAAGGCAGTTCGGGACATGGTCAAGCAGGGCCCCCTGGGAGGTGGACATCTTAGCAAAGACCTGACGGAAGACAGGGCGGAAGCCACGTGACTCTGACGAGGCAGTGCCTTTCAGTGGGAAGAGCAGGTTAAAAGGCCTATGCTTAGTGGGTTGGAGATTAGCCAAGTGCCCAGGGTGAGTGGAGGGCAGTGGGTGTCAAAGAAAAAGTCAGACACTAGCTAAAGTGGTAAAGACAGATTTTCATCAGTAATCTGCTATTGGGAGAGGGAAGAACGTCTACCATGAGCTGAACTCAGCTTCATTTTGTACAGAGGTAGTGGGCGTTTTTAAAATTTTTTTAAATGTTTATTTATTTTTGACAGAGAGAGAGACAGAGCATGAGCAGGGAAGGGGCAGAGGGAGAGCGAGACACAGAATCCGAAGCAGGCTCCAGGCTCCGAGCGGTCAGCACAGAGCCCGACGCGGGGCTTGAACTCACAGACCACGAGATCGTGACCTGAGCCGAAGTTGGAAGCTCAACCGACTGAGCCACCCAGGGGCCCCGAGGTAGTGGGCGTTTGAATGGGAGAATAAGAGAATAGAAGAGGGGGTGTGGGGCCTCAGATCAGGGAAGTGAAAGATGACACGAAAAGCAGGAAACACGGTTGGTCCATGTGAAACCCACTGGGTTTGCTAACTGGCGCTTCCCAAAGTTAAGCCCCAACACTCCCCAGAAAGGCTGGGGGACAGGGACCCTACCCTTGGGTACTGTCCGGAACAAACAGTAAATTCCCCTGGCAGTCCTGAGGTTTCTCAGGCAGGCACGTTAAGGGGACCAGGGCCATCCTAGTGGGGGTGGCCTTGAGCTGGTAGAAACTATGTTAACATTTGTTCAAATCTTTATAGTCCGAGGCTGAGGCCTAGTTGAGAAAGGGCTCCCAAGAAGCTGGCTAGGGTTTGGTCAATGATAGAATCTTTGTTGGTGGTGGGGAGGATGGGGTGGTGCAGGGAGAGTTGTAAGAGTTAAAACCAGCAAGAAAGGGGTGATGATGGTGGGGGGTGTATTCCAGGTCTCTGTAGACAGAAAACCACTGGAGCTTTGAGCAGGAGTGATATGTTGTAATACTTTAGTGGAATATGGTGACTGCTCTCAGAATTGTCTGGAAGAGACAAGGGAAGAAGCAGGAGACCAGGTAGGAGGTTATTGCAATCATCCAGGCAAGTGACGTGTGCCTTGGGTCGGTGGTCATGGTGCAGAAGATTAAGGAAGCTGGATCCACGCACATGTGGAAGGCAGAGCCAAAGGACCAGCTGAGGATCCCAAGGTGCGGTGTGAAAGAGAAGAGTCAGGAATCCCTTGAAGACTTTTGGGCCAAGTTTACGGAGTCCTTGCTCTGCACCAGACTCCACGTTAAGCGCTTTGTGTGCATTACTGCTACTAATTTAATCATGAAACAGTAGCCTGAGTTAGGGGTAAAGGTCTTCTCTTCTACGGCATTGAAGTAACCCGTCAAGGTCATATCAGAGATTCAGCCAAGATTCAAACCAGAGATCCCAGCCAAGGTGGGAAACTGGGTGGCTTCAGTGCCCAAGAAATTTATCCCTGCCCTCCTTTGAAGAGTCAGGGAGAGTAAAGAACTGAGAACTAATTCTACGTCTGGGATGACTTTTCAGTCCTTATCTGCCTTTTGGCAGAAACCGCCTTCCCTATTTCCACAGCGGTTTCCTGCTGAGTGAGGGCAGGGATGGAATGATCCTGATGTTCTACTTTAGTCTGCAGAACTTTAATAGCAGTGAAGTTTCCAGCTACCAACAACAAAACTTAACTTGCTTCTGTGGTTCTTTATTCCTTCGTAAAAGTGAGATCCCAATCACCAGGTACGTTCTTCATTTTTCTCTATGTCCCCCATTGATTATACCATAATCTTCCATTTTCTTCCGTGTGCTTCTTCCCAGGATAGAATTCCTGACCTAATCATGATGAAATGACTTCATCATGAAACAAATGTTTCCACATGTTATCTGGCTAGGGGCTGCCAGGACTCAGCTTTCTGAAATTCCTTTGCTAGCATATCCTCACTGAGCTTAGGTGATGTCCTTGGGAGTTACATTCCAAAATTCCTCAGATGCCTTTAGGTGGAGGATTTAGCTTCTCTGGGGGTTACCTAACAGCACACTATTTAAGAACACACAGTCTGGAGTTTAAATGCCTGCAGTTGAATCCGTGCTCTGCACTTCTTGGCTGTGTGCTCTTGGATAAGTTACATCACCTCTCTGTGCTTGTTTCCTTTTTTATAAAATGATGATAAAAATATCAACATTAGGGAGTAGTTGTGAAGATCAAATGAATTAATATGTGTAAGGTTCTTAAAACTAGAGACCGGTAAATGCTTGACAAACATGAGCCACTATAAAAGAAATATTATAAATAACAAGAAAGTATTATTATATGATAATTGTGACCATTGTCGTCATCATCCCTGTCATGATCACGAAACACAATCCTGGCCAAACGCACCTCATCAAGTTGGGGGTGAATTGAAGACACTCAAGTGGAAACTCGTAATACTGAAGTTATCTGCCTCAACGGTTTAGATGTGCTTTCCATCAAATACAGGTATGCCATTTATATATATATATACCTTAGACAATTACTAAAAGAATATGCTTTTAAATTATGGACTGATAAACAATCTAGAGACCATGACCGATTGTGATTTAGAGTCAATTACTATTGGTTCCAACCAAGAATTATGAAGCACAATCCACTCCCTATAATTATGGGCCCAGAGAAGGAGCTCAAACAAGCTGGAGACCCACATACCATCTATTTAGATGCTTAAGGGACATCACACGATGGACCGTGTAGGCCATCTCAGAGAATGAGTGCCGTCTTCCTGACTCTGGATGGCTTATAGGATCATTGGAATTGCAATTGAAACTTTCCTTCTGCTCTGCAGGCTAACAGTCCATGTACCTTCTTCCCTGCAACCTTGGATGGCCGCTCCATGGAAAAAGTACCTCATGGAGGGAAAGAAAGAGTGTAGTGGCTTCAGACAGCTCTTTGGGTAGCGGCCTTTCTATTAACAGGTCCACAAAGCCCAACATCATATCCTGAGACATGGATCTTGAGAAAGAGAGAGCCTTCCTGCACACCCCAGAGGAGTCTTCTCTAATTGACCTTTCTAGAAATGCACTGCAAGTGGCCTTTGGGAAAAAACAGCAGAGGGCCATCTTCAACCCACCCACTGGGCTTTCTCCTCCCTTTATCTCTAACATTAGGCTCCTAGTAAGACTGTGTTTGAGCATGAAGGGCAGAAAGACAGAGAAAGGAACATAGGGGAGAAAGGCAGATCTGAAAGTCCCCCTCACCCTTCAGAAGCTTGCTACTTCTCTGCTTTTCTACCTCTAGCTTAATGATGGATGACATTCTAACTAAACAGCCTGCTTCCCTGTTCCACCTCCAGGCTAGACTTCCATTTTCTTCCCTTGGCAAGAGTTATTCAGAGTTTTAATGAAGGAATCTTTACAGCAGAGGCAGGCACTAACTGCCCCTTTACACAGAACATACTACACATTCCAAGAGTAAAGAAAGAACTAATATTGTACGTGAGAAGGCAACTTGCACTCAGGTACCAAACCCCATCCCATTGGCCAAGAGTTGCTTGAGTTCACCTGCTCCTTTAAGGTCTTGGTGGATAAAACCTCTTTGCCAGTCAGCTTTAGAGGGCAGGGAATCACCCTGCGGTGCAATAAAATTTGCGCTGTGTGTGTGTGTGTGTGTGTGTGTGTGTGTGTCTGTAATGACAAAGCCTCTCTGTTCGTAAGTTTTTCTGGTGGGGTGGAATATGGGGGTGGAGTGAGTTCCAAGCAAGGATATTCTCTTTTTTTTTTTCATTTAATACTGGAGAAAAATGAATAAGTACCTCAACATTGCTAAAGAGGCTGACAAAGTAGTTTTTCTCTCTGTTTTTCCGCTCATATCTCTGACTCCTAGTCTTTCGTAGCATTGTGATACATAGGGGGAGGAAATCAATTCACAGAGTAAAAAAGACACCGTCCAGTTATTTCCTCTTTCAGTTATACGCTTCTCCCTTCTATTGTGGCCCCTATGAAAGATGATCTTTATGGACACTTCAAAGGGGAGAGTCAGCAGCCCAATCACAAAGGACCTGATGTGCAGCCATGTATTCAGTATTGTTTTGCAAATTTCCTCTGTGAAAGCTGATAAGTAAGCAGTAGAGTTGGAAAATGAAATCCTCTCTTCTCTTCAGATGCAAACTTTGTCTCAATCGCTGACAAAACATAATCAATCTTTTAATTATTCAGGAGATGAAATGCTAATAAAGATCATAGTATGGGTGAATTTCTTCACTTCTTTCCTACGGTATTTTTATAGCTTAACAGGACAAGAGCTTACAGATATAGTTACCTAACAGAAAATACTCACTTTTTCATCGACGAAAATATTTTATTTTTTATTATTACTATTTTTTAACTTTTTTTATTTCTGAGAGAGAGAGAGAGAACAAGCAGGGGAAGGGGCAGAGAGACATGGAGACACAGAATCCGAAGCAGGTTCCAGGCTCTGCACTGTCAGCCCAGAGCCCTACATGGGGCTCGAACTCAGGAACCCGGAGAACATGACCTGAGCTGAAGTCAGATGCTCAACTGACTGAGCCACCCAGGAGTCCCTTGACTAAAAGATGTTAAACCTACATGTAAGAAACAGTGTTAGAAAATGCAGAGTAAACCCAAGACTAGAATTCTCTGAAATATGATGTATCTTTACTTATTCTGTTTTCTCGTGTTTCAGATCAGAACTGTACTAGTTCTGTCCGAAGGCTGGTATGAGACACACACAGAAGAAGGTAAATGCATTGTGATCTCTCTCTATTTATTTAATTTTTTTAGTGACCTATAAACTAATAGGCATATCAGAAACGGATCGATTACATTTCTGAGTTAATGAAGAGATAATAATTTAGAATGACTATGTAAGAGTAATCATTAGGCCAACATTCTTTTGTATCTTAAAATTTTTTTTGGTCTTTCTTTCTTTCTTTCTTTCTTTCTTTCTTTTTTTTTTTTTTCAAAATGCGCGGTGCCACATATTCCAAGAGCAGATAGTAATATATAACTTAGGATGTCTCTTGAGTGAATTTGAACTAGAATAATATTTCCCTGAATATACATTATTGGATGTGACGGGAAGGAGATTAATGCAATGCCAGTCCTTTGCATACTGTCAGCCTCAACCCTGCCTTCTGTGATCCTGGGAGGGAGACTAAAATCATATTTCTGCTTTATCCGCGTCCCCTGTAAGCCCCTGTTATAGGCTCTGCCAGTAGGAGGCGGTAGAGAGGCCTGGCAAGGCCGGAGAAGGAAGCACCGGCTGGGTCTTGCCTGTTTGCCTCTTGTCCATTTCAGTGTTACTCCAACAATGCAGTTTCCTGCCCCCCTGACGTCACTTGCCTCGGACAGAAGCAGCCCCAGCATGCCTGTGGGAAAGGTTTGAGCCCCTCAAGCAGTGTTCTCTCATTGGAGCTCAGAGCCTGGGCACCAGGGAGCCCCTCGCCTTGCCCCCTCGTTCCGATATCCACAACCACTTCTCATTTCCCTTCTAGTTATTGTCTTTGGGTTATCTAATACAGCATTCTTTTTGGTGTTGTTGTTGTTCTTTGTGCACCCAGAACCCACCTAGCCAACCCCTTATATGAAATTCTGGACCCTCGCATATAAGAAGGTTATATATATCGACACTGCAGAGGTACTACAGGGAAATGCAAAGGGATTATAATGCTACATGAAAAAGAAAAATTCTTCTAGAGAGATTGTGTATACATATATGCAGTCAATTCTCATTATTATATTTATTATATATAATATTTTACAATTATTATTAGGATTATATGTAGTAAATTATATATCATTTATGTATAATTAATATTACACACACACACACACACACTCACATACAAACAGTCAATTTGCATTGTTTATGGTAGTATGTTCTATAAAGTGAGAACACTTGGCGAATGCAGAACCCTTGCCCCTAAGGGACATACAGAGTTGGGTTCCTGTGAGTCTCTGGTCACAGTTTTGTCAACCAATCAATAGACAGCTTCTTTTATATGTGTTTTTGTCTAAAAAATCGTATTTAACAGGGGCGCCTGGGTGGCTCAGTTGGTTGTGTCCAGCTCTTGATTTCGGCTCAGGTCACGATCTCACGGTTTGTGGGATCGAGCCCCGTGTTGGGCTCTGTGCTGACAGTGTGGAGCCTGCTTGGGATTCTCTCTCTCTCTCTGCCCCAAGCCCACTCATGCACACATGCTCTCTCTCTCTCTCTCAAAATAAATAAACATTAAAAAAAATCTTATTCAACAGATAGTTTATTTGATAACATTGCACTCACGACTAACAGTTATCGTGACTGAGTGAAGCTTATAGAGCACCCATATTTCCCCCATGAAGCACAAGACAGCCTTCTTGCACGTAGGAACACTGCTCAGAACCTCAGCACTGTGCTTGGAGGGCATTTTAAACAATGCGATCACCAAAGGAAGGCGCACAAGTACAAAAACTAGTGAGATCGAGGGTGAAAAGGACACTCGTTTGCAGTATGAGAGCTGACAAGAAGGTAGAGTCACTGTCAGGTCAGGTGTCCGGTGACTCCAAGTTTTTGTCACTTTGCCCCAAACCACAAATGACTACAAAAGTGCCACGGGTATTGATTTGGGGGTTCCACATCAATCTTAACAAGTAGGAAAGATGGCAAATTTAGAATCTGCAATAACGAAGACTTGCTGTTTATTCATCCATGTATCATCCATCTATTTGTCTGTCTTCCTAAAATGTCCCAGCCGATCTCTTGCTCTTGAAGCAGATGCGTCTCAATAAGCTTTGTATTTTCTGCTCTTGCGCCAATCCACCCCTGGGGACTTCTGTTGTCTCGCAGTGTCCCCACACCCCAATCCCAATATTTGTAGGAGCGACAAAATGGTCTTCCAGGGTACTAATGAAACAGGTGCCTCTAACCTTTATTTTGTATTCTCTGCTTGTAGCACTGTTTGAGGGCCACGCCACCTTCCCTGAAGGCAGCCGTCACCTACCAGGACAGCAGTCATACCCCCTGGTCTTCCTAAATGAATCATATTCTGGATTGGTGTGGGGTTCTGTGCAGGATAGGAGAAAGGACCACTCTGCAACTCTTTGCTCTTAAGTATTTAATCACGCAGCGAAATACAGCCTAATGAAATTAAGGAACTCAAGAAATGGCTTGTTTACAGAACTGTGCTGCCTAAAATTTACCAGGGGACCTTTACAAAATGCAGGTTATTATGGACATTTTTGGTCGCCTATCCAACTGATACCTCGCCACAGCAGGACTTGGAAACAAGGCAGCTATATACGTCAGATGAGACTGGGTTCTGCCCAAATCCGGGATGGGGAATCTTATTTAGTTGCAAATTATGCTAATTCTATTGAATAACCAGGGGTTATCTAGGAACGGATTTGTGATGCAATTCTGGCCAAAGGGGAGTGAGGGTAAGTCAAATGGGGAAACTGAGGACCAAGGAACATGGCCTGGTTGTGGTCGTGTAGTGTAAAGATAGGAGCTGCAGTGACCCTTGTGTCACCATGAGGGGCCAGTCTGAGGTTGCCACGCAGAGAAAAAGCAACATAGCGCAGAAGGTAGTGCGGAAAGTACTTGGGTCTCTCACCATGTTGCTGAGTTGTTTTGTTGGTCATCCCTGAACAGCTCTCCTGAGTTACTTGTGTGAGATAATAACTCATCTTATTTAAGTCACTTTAAGACGGATCTTCTTTTACTTTCATTCAGTAGTACCCTGATTCATAGGTTTCTTTGTGGAGATCCAGATTCAGTTGGTGTGGGGTGGTGTGGTCTCAGGAATTTGTGGTTTTGGAAAGTTTCTCTGGGTTTCTGCTGGGCAACCTGGGACCAGTCCCCAGGATAAGTTCTGTTAATTTGGGTTAAGTCAAGGAAGAGTGACTTTGTCTCTTTGGCTTGAGGAATCACACCTGAATCACAGATTGGCATGATTCTCTTCTCTACCTAAATCTGTCCCTGGCCTTCTAGTTATATTAATGGCAGTTTCAGATATGGACAGTTGATGAGGGGCTCCAACAGCCTCATTAATCCAACACACAGAGGGTGTCCTCTGTTCTGCCCTCCTCATCCCACCCTACTTCTCTGGGCCTCTTATCAGGCTTCTAGTCCAGAATTTTGAGGGTTGGACCCTTTGGTGGCCATACTTCTTACTCAGAAACTATGTATATCTCCTTTTACAAAATTTGTACATCTTCCTAACAATGCAACTCATTCTTATGTAGACACAGATGCCCTTATATACATGATGCTGTTGAGAACTTAAATGCAGACTATCAATCCTGATAGAACAGAAATAACTATAATCCAGATCTCATGTCTTGAGACTCAGTGGGGTCAAAATTTGCAATTGGGCCTCAACTGCCCATAGAAGTCTTTGTGGAATTATGTAAACACTCAGCCATCCTTTAAATGGGCCACTTCACATTGTATCCCCTATAATCTGCTTCTCTGCCCTGTTGGTTCCTTAATTTTCTAACCTCTACTTGGCTCTATGTCTTTGTTTTAATCATCTCAACAGCTACCTTTGGCTTTGGACATCCTACTTCAGCCAATCTGGCATTCATTCTTCTTGGACTTAATTCTAATATTCAGCAATTGTCTTCAGCAGCATATTCCTAACTTTTTATTGTCACTCTAAAGTTAGAGGATATTATATGTTATCTTTTCTTAGAGGATGTATTTAGATGAAGGGAAGATTGTAAGAGTTGAAACATAGGCAATTCCTAGATCTGAGGACGATTCCAAATGCATACTGCTTTTCGAATTTTGCCCGAGTGCAAAAATTCTTGGATAGGTGTTTATAAAAACCTGGACCATTAATAAAATGGTTAGTTATATTTAGACCATTGTAAAAATGGACCATTAATAAAAATGTTAGTTATATTTAGAGTTTTTGAGAATTTTTATAGCAGTTTCAAATGTAACTTTTAGAGAGAGATGGGGGATCGCTACCAGCCAGTGGTGTTTCTCCCCCATTCATCAATTATAAGCAGAAATGGCCTGAGACTCACCCAAGATCCCACAGCTTGATGAGGGCAGTGAGCAGGAGAGTGGACTCATTCCTTCAATCCCTCCTGTTTCCAGCTCACCTCTTGAGATCGCCGCCAACTAGAAGGCCATATTGAGGCTCTGGCAGATCATTCACGTGGTATTGAGAAAACCCAGGACGGATCATGCCAAACAAATGTCAGATTTCCAAACCTAGTTTGCTTGACATTTGGGCATAGCTGCTTTAGGTGGGAGAAAATGAGAAGCAAATTAGAAGAGAGACAAGAACAATTCAGACTTGAAGAAACTATGCTTAAGGTTAAGAGACAACTCAAGTGAATCTTAATGCACTTGGGTAGTCTCTTAAGTAAATTCTCATGTGTACATTCATTTTACAGCTTAGCAATTTTCATAAACTTAACATAAATTATTCTTTGATAGTAATAACATGTTGCCCCCTCTCCGGTCCCTTGTTAACTGGTTCACTAAGACTTCACATTTTCCTTTCACTTAATAATTTTGCTTTGCCGTTCTGGCTGTATATTTTAGATCTGATAGACGTGCAACTATATTTTGAGAGGGAACATACTCATGTTAAATACTTTTTTTAACATCTTTTTTTCTAAGCTAATATTTTATGTAAAAAAAAAAGGTTTAATGAAGAACATTCCATAACAAAACAGAGGACTTGCTTATTGAAGCAGGTTGTAAACATGTTTAATATACATCCTAGTAGTCAATTGAGACAAATGCTGTTATTTTTGGTTTTTTGTTTTTTGTTTTTAGTATATCCACCCACCTCGCACAGCTCTTTTAAGCCTCTTTCTGACTTTCTCCTCTGCCATTCTTGTCATCTTAGCTTTCATCTCTGGGTTTATTGCCCAATGGTTTCAAGAATGCTGCTACAACTCTAGGCATTACATCTGCATTCTGACGTAACAAAATAAAGGCTTTTCTTTAAGCTTCACTTATAAGACTTTACTTGTATCTCATTGTAGGACCCACGGCTACCACCAGACTCATCACTGGCCAATGGGAAAGGGATTACTGATATCTAGTCTAGATCACACTAGACATTGAAAAAAGAGATCTGCTGTCTTTGAGATCAATAGGTCTCCATGGCTATGTGAACAAAATAATTTTCTTCTTTTTCTTTCTTTATTTTACAAAGGTCTGGGTGGTGCAAAAGAGTATAGCCAACTGCAAAGCTACAGGGAACGGTCTACCCGACACCACCCTGACTTCTGACACCAATTACAAGTTTGAGGGCTTCCCCAAAGCCCTCTCAAGTTCACTAATTCACTAGAAAAAGCCATAAAACTTACTGAGAACCATTATTCTCATGGTTCTGATTGATTACAAGGAAAAAATACAGATTGAAATTAGCCAGGGAGAGAAGCATGTAAGGTAGAGCCCGGGGATGTACTGGATGTGTCGCTCCATTGTCTTCTGTCCATGGAGTCAGGAAAGAATTACTCTCCTGGGATTGATGTGTGCCAATGTGCACAAATACTGTCAGCCAGGGAATCTCACCTGAATCCTGGAGTCTGGAGGTTTTATTTGGACTCCATTATGTAGGCATGAAAGGCTGCCCATGTAGCCGACTTCAGTCCCCAGTCTCCAGTCCCTCTGGGTGTGACCCAAAGCCTCCATTCTAAATCACATTGTTTTGTCTTTCTAGTGCAATCAGGCCCAACCTAAGTCACGTTGTTAGACTATCCAGTGTGAAACAAGGCCTCTAAGAAAACAACTCCTATCAGGCATGACTTTCCAGGGGCTTAGAGATTACTTCTCAGAAGCCAAGGGCAAAGGCCGGACCTCTCTTTGGTCAAGGCTAAATTCTTTACTACACAAGTAGACAAAAGACAGTATGCATCACAAATTCTCTTTTGGCTGACAGCATGAAGACTCTCTGGGGGAAATGATGGAACTAAAGGAGGAATTTTTTTGCGAAGATATCTGGGTTTTGAAGATTAGCGATTTAAGAATCACAAGGTTCCATCTATTTTCTATGCAACACAATTTAAAACTCTATCTTACAGAATATATATTGCTAGAGGTGAAGAGATATCATTTGAAGGAGAATTTAGGAAAATTTGGAAAACATTGGGCTCTAACAAAAAGTTAAGAAAGTTTTTACATCACTGGACTCTTCCTGGTCGTTAATATGCTAATATAATAGTTCTAAAAATATTGATCTTAGGATACCCTACACTCTTAAAAATTAGTGACATCTGCAAAGTTCTTTCCTTGAAGTGGATTTTATCTGTTTATATTTACTATGCTAGAAATCAATCTGAACATTTTAATATTTAATTAACTATTAACTCATTTAAAAGTAACAATAACTCGTTAATGTTAACAAATAATTTATTTTTATGAAAACAGCTGTATTTTCCAAAATTAAAAAAAAATTAAACAATAACAGTTACATCGCTTTACACTTAAAAATTTACTTAGTTTGGCCTTACAAAAGTCAGCAAGAGTCTCAATACTGTTTCTGCGTTCAATCAGTTGTGATATATAGTTTCAGTTGAAATATGTAAAGGAATTACATATTCCTTTTCAGCTATACGTAGTTAGAAAAGAGGAGATTTTTTAACAGGCTTTAGACATATTTTTGGATATGGTGTTTTGATGATATATTGGTGAAATTTTCAAATTCTGCTATATTAACATCCAGTATCCTATCTTATACTTTAAATGGTTCTTTGACCCATGCATGATTTTGTAACATCATGCATTGTTTTTTGGGGAAAAAATTGGATCATGAAGTTATGCGGGTCATCCAAATATTAACACATTTCATTACACAATGTCAAAAGTTTATATTTGTTAATATCAACACCAGTCTCATCCGAGGTCCTTAAATATTTGGAAGCTGTCAAGATCAAGTTACAACGTTTTCAAACTTCTCAGTTTTTCTAGAAAACCTACATTTGATTACAAGCTTTGAAATTAGCAAGAGCACATTAGTAATATGTAGTCAATAATTATATATGTTATTGATAGTGATTACCATTGTGGAAGACCAAAGATACTTGTATTAGCAGGTGTAAATTATTTCTTTGTTCATGAATTGAAGTAGAATAAACCATTCAGTTATTACCTCTTTATGTCTTTTGGGTTTTCCATCAGCTGTGTCCTCGAAGTCCACAATTCTAGGTATAACGTGTCCAAGGCACTTCAAGCTTTTATGAACACTGTCCACAAAGCTCACCCTGTTATTCTAAAACCAGTCCCATATTTTCAGTTTTTCATTATAGCAGCATTCCACTTTCACAAACCAAAATTGCTGTGTAACAAATCAGATCAAAATTTGGCGTTTAAAACAACAAACATTTCTTATCTCACAGTTTCTATAAATCCAGGCACAGCTTTTGGAGGTCTTGACTCAAATTCTTTCAAGAAACTGTAATCACACTGCTAGGACTGCAGTTACCTCAAGGTCTGGGGAGAATTTACTTCCAAACTCATTCACGTGGTTATTGGCGGGAGTCAGTTGCTAGAAGCTTCTCTCAGTTTCTTGCCATGTAGGCCGCATGGAACAGCAAGTCCCAAAATGGCACCTGGCTTCCTTCAGAGTGAGCAAGCAAGTAAGCAAGCAAGAGAGAGTGAGTGCTCAAGACAGAAGGCAGTCTGATTGTAACCTAACCTCAGAAGGGCTCTTCTATCATTTTTCCATAATATATTTATTAGAAGGGGATTCTTGAAGAGGAGTTCTAGAAGCCACACTCAAAGGGAGGGGACTACAGAAAAGCATGTATACCAGGAGGTGGGGTCACTGAAGGACATCTTCAACTCTGCCTATCATAAACGCTAATGTAAAATGTAAAACACACTTCTTAATAACATATGAGTTATAGGAAAAATAAAAATAGAAATCACTGAAGTATTTAGAAATAAGGAACTAAGCAACAAGAATAGTTTTAGGCAACAAAACCTATAAATGTAGCCAGAGGAGTATTTTAGAATGAAATGTGAATATTAAATGCTTATTTTAGGAAATAAAAAAAACCTAAAAATGACTAAGCCAACACAAGTGAAGAATTTCTTACGTCAAGGACAGACTTTTTTAAAAAAATGGAAGGGGAAAATAAAATTGAAACAAAAATCAGGGGTGCCTAGGTGACTCAGTCGGTGAAGCACCCAGCTCTTGATTTCAGCTCAGGTCATGATCTCGCAGTTCATGGGTCCGAGCCCTGCATGGGGCTTCGTGCTGTGAGCATAGAGCCTGCTCGGGATTCTCTCTGCCCCTCTCTCTCTGCCCCTACCCTGCTCGGGCTCTGTCTCTCTGTTAAAACAAATAAATAAACTTAAAAAAAAAGATAGAATAAAAAACAAAGGAAGAAAAGAATCACTAAAGGCATCAGGCTCAGATGGTTTTACAGGTAAGTGTACCAGAACTTCAAGGAAAAATTTGACGTTTGTATTTGAAATAATTCAGAAACTAAACACAAAGTAAAGCTGTTGCTGTTCAACTCATTTTGAGAAGCCAACATAATGTTACTGTTAAATATAAGTAAAGGTAGTATAATTCACTAATAGGTATAGAAGTAAAAGTACTATGTAAAATATTAACAAAACAATACAGCAGTGTATTAAAAATAATATCGTATAAAGCAGTAGAGTTTAACCCAGGGTTGAAAGGATGTGGTGGTGGTGGAATATTTATTAATGTGATTACTGTCATTAATGAAAAACATATTAAAATCTCAGTGGAGGTTTCTTAGCACCTAATAAAAAATATGAGATAAAATTCAACGCCATTTTTGATAAAAAAAAAAAAAAACCGTTTAGTCCCCTGTAAATGTCAAGGCACTTCTTTACTTGCTTAAATGGTTTCTACTGAGTTGAAAGGGGTCCAAGATGTGGGTGCTGAAACTTTCTGAACTCATCTCCTCCCACAGACACATCAAATCTATAGCTACATATGAATAATTTCCCTCGTAAAAAGGTCTGAAAACGAGATGAACTCCTCTGTATAACAAAAGATAAAAGAAGCACATTGAGATGGGTAGGAGAGGCAGAGTTATAGTGGGTTTTTTTTCCAATATATGAAATTTATTGTCAAATTGGTTTCCATACAACACCCAGTGCTCATCCCAAAAGGTGCCCTCTTCAATGCCCATCACCTACCCTCCCCTCCCTCCCACCCCCCATCAACCCTCAGTTTGTTCTCAGTTTTTAACAGTCTCTTATGCTTTGGCTCTCTCTCCCACTCTAACCTCTTTTTTTTTTTTTCCTTCCCCTCCCCCATGGGTTTCTGTTAAGTTTCTCAGGATCTACATAAGAGTGAAACCATATGGTATCTGTCTTTCTCTGTATGGCTTATTTCACTTAGCATCACACTCTCCAGTTCCATCCACGTTGCTACAAAAGGCCATATTTCATTCTTTCTCATTGCCACGTAGTACTCCATTGTGTATATAAACCACAATTTCTTTATCCATTCATCAGTTGATGGACATTTAGGCTCTTTCCATAATTTGGCTATTGTTGAGAGTGCTGCTATAAACATTGGGGTACAAGTGCCCCTATGCATCAGTACTCCTGTATCCCTTGGGTAAATTCCTAGCAGTGCTATTGCTGGGTCATAGGGTAGGTCTATTTTTAATTTTCTGAGGAACCTCCACACTGCTTTCCAGAGGGGCTGCACCAATTTGCATTCCCACCAACAGTGCAAGAGGGTTCCCGTTTCTCCACATCCTCTCCAGCATCTATAGTCTCCTGATTTGTTCATTTTGGCCACTCTGACTGGCGTGAGGTGATATCTGAGTGTGGTTTTGATTTGTATTTCCCTTTTAAGGAGCGACGTTGAACATCTTTTCAGCAGAGTTATAGTTTTGAAAAGATCCCCATTTCTAGCCTGGCAACACACAATAAGAAGGTGTCTCAACAAACAGGCACTGCTCCTAGAGGAGTAAGGGGTGGGTGCCCCACATCAGGCACCCAGCCCCTAGGGTCTGGACCACAGAAATGAGCCCCCAGGTTGGCTGGCTTGGAAAGCCAACAGAGCTGTCATTTGGGGGTCCCGAAGTGTTATAGGAAACTGAGATTCCCCTCCTGGAGGCCTCCCCTGTGGTCTTGCTCACCCCAAGACCCAGCGGTTTGAGCACCTAGGCTCTATGTGAAGGAGATTCATTTGCTGATCTGGGGTCATTGGCCAGAAGGGTGGAGGACAGTTGAGACACTCCCCAGAGATGGAGGTACTGAATGATGCCATTGTTACTCTCTCCATATAACCAGCTTGGATGGGTTGGACATACTTGGACAAGGCACCCTCCTGCCTCCTTGCTGAGAGGGATACGGGCCAGTGGTCATGGCACTTGCTGAGGCCAGAAAGTGGGAATTGTTGTTACACTCCCGAGCTCCCTGGCTGGGGCCAGCAAGCACAACTGATCACAGACTTCCCCCACTCCCTCGCTAAAGCCTATGAGCACAATCCACACAGGGGCCACCTTGATCACCTTGTTCTGGTGGCCAAGGGGGCTGGTTTCCAGAGCTCCATGGGACTACAACAATCAGAAAGACAGCTCCTGGCAGGCTGCCATTCTCATGGCACTGCACAAACAACAGACTGAATCACAACCTTGGTTTTCCTGAGAAAAAGACCTATTTACTCAGCCTAGACCGTCGGCCAAAGGGAGAGGCTTCAGGTTTTCCACCTATCTAAGCTAAGGAGGTGGTCCCAGGAAACAAGTACCACCCTTGGGCATCCCCTTGGCCTTGCTCAACAAGACTTCCCAGAAAGGAGCTTATATACTCCTCTGGAGCCTTGAGTTTTGTAACTGTCACCCAGGAGACACCTCCAGTTCTCCCGTTCTGAAGGCTAGCAGAGATTATGACTGGGGTTCCACAGTCTGTGTATATTTGCATACTTTAAAAGCTACTGCCTGCGGGTCTGGCTTCCAATCAACCTGGAAGTAGGTGTTAAATGAGATTCCTCTCCTTGGATCACCTTACACCTGTCAGAATGGCTATTATTGAAAAGACAAGAAATAGCAAGTGTTGATGAGGATGTGGAGAAAAGGGAACTTTTGTGCACTCTTGGTGGGAATGGACATTGATGCAGCCACTGTGGAAAGCAGTGTGGTGATTCCTGAAAAAATTAAAAGCAAAGCTCCCATATGATCCAGCAATTTTACTGCTGGGTATCTATTTGAAAACAAACAAACAAACAAACAAAACAAAGACACCAATTTGAAAAGATACATGCATCCCTACGTTTACTGTGGCATTACTTACAAAAGCCAAGATATGGAAACAATTTAAGTGTCCATCAGTGAATGAATGGATAAAGAAATAGTGGTCTATATATCTATATCTATAATGATATCTATAGATATAATTATAATTATATATATACACATATATTTGCAATATACTCAGCCATAAAAAAAGAACGAAATCTTGCCATTTGTGACAACATGGACAGACCTTCAGGGTGTTATCCTAGGTGAAATCAGTTAGAGAAAGATAAATGCCACATGATTTCACTTATATGTGGAATCTAAAAAGCAAGAAAAAAATACAAAAAAAAAAAAACAAAAGAAAACAGACTCATAGATAGTGAGAAAGGATTGGGGGTTGCCCAAGGGGAGGAGGGTTAAGATGGGGGGAAGGAGTGGTATACGTGAAGTGTATTAAGCAGTGTCAAATTCTAGCTATAAAATAAATAAGTCATGGGGATATAATGTACAGCATAGGGAATATAGTCAATAATGTTAGATTAACTTTGTAGAATGACAGACTTACATAAAACTGAAATTATTGGGTGACCATTTTACCATGTATGCAAGTATCAAATTACTATGTTGTACACCTGAAGCTAATATAATACTGTATGTCAATTACACCTCAATATTAAAAAAGGATTCCAGTAAAAACTAGTTTATATTAATACTACAAAGTAAATAAAATATTTAAGATTTATTAATTTAAGATCAAGAACAAGAAAAGGATATCTACCATTTTTTTTCATTTTTTTTTTAATTTTAGAGAGAGAGAGAGCACACAAGTGAGGGAGAGGGGCAGAGGGAGAGAGAGAATGTTAAGCAGGCTCTACACTCAGCACTGAGCCCAACATGGGGATTGACTCCATGACCCTAGGATCATGACCCGAGCCAAAATCAAGTCAGATGCTCAACCGACTGAGCCACCCAGGCGCCCCAAGGATATCTACTATTAATGCTAGTATTCAACGTGTGTTGGAGATTTTAGATAACACAAAAATACTAGAAGACATACATTTTAATATTAAAAAGAAAGAATTCAAGTTCATAGACAATATAAGTTTCTGTATACAAATACAAAACAATTGGGATGCTTGGATGGCTCAGTTGGTTAAGCGTCTGACTCTTTGATTTCAGCTCAGGTCATGATATAACTGTTTGTTGGATTGAGCCCCGTGTCGGGTTCTACCCTGAAAGCATGGAGCCTGCTTGGTATTCTCCCTTTCCCTCTCTTTCTGTCCCCCACCCCCACCACTCTCTCTCTCTCTCTGAAAATAAATAAATAAACATTTAAAAAATACAAAACAATCTATGTAAACTATTGAGATAAATAAGGAAGTTTGACCAGTTGGTTAGCTGTAAAATTATCATAACAATAATAACACAAAATCAAATGTGTGCTATATACCCAGAAAAACCAGTGAGTTTCTTAGCACTATATCTAACAAAAGAAAATTCGAGAGGCTTCTGGATAGCTCAGTCAATTGAACGTCTGTCTTTGGTTCAGGTCATGATCTCACAGTTTGTGAGTTTGAGCCCCTCATTGGGTTTGCCACTATCAGCGTGGAGCCCTGTTCAGATCCTCTGTTTCCCTCTCTCTCTGCTCCTCCCCTGCTCTCAAAAGTAAGCCAAAAACATTAAAATTTTTTTAAAAATTCTAAATTAAGAGAAATTATTATGTTCTTCTATGGAATGTTTTAGCTGTATATACATTTGAATCCTATTAAGCTAAGTTTATAGAGCAAATTAGATGTCAGCTAAAATCCACCAAGGATATTTTTTGTTGTTGTTAAATTGGACAGATTCTAAAATATTGGAATAAATATACTAACAATAGGTATCCCAGCAGCATACCCAGGAATATACATGGGCATGATCTATGACAGAAGTAGTCCAATAAATTATTGTGGAAATGATGGGCCATGTCATATTTAGCACTGGGACCACTGGATGTCCACATGGCAACGATAACTGGACGTGATGGTACTTTCCAATGGATTACAGATATAACCTTGAAAAACAAAACTCCCAAACTTTGCAAAAATACAGAGTAATCTGTTCATCAACTTGGTATAGAAAACTTTCTCTTCGGTAAGATAAGGAAAATACAGATAATAAGAATTGGGGTAGTCTGACTCACCAAAATTATAAACCTCCGTATGACAAAACCACCAATAAAAGTTGAAGG